>NC_091457.1:107475632-107720632 GCF_027789765.1 Dendropsophus ebraccatus | reverse complement strand
AGCACATCCCCTAGTTACACAGTGTGTGCTGCTGAGGCTTTACAAAAGATACAATTGTCAGGTGAACCAGCATTTGCTTATTCACTGCAGGCCACTGTTACATGGGGCAATCGTCGGGAACTAATGCTTCTAGGAATGTTTGTTTGGCCAGTAATTTCCTGCATAAAAGAGCCCTGCAGTCAGCAAATGAAGGACCAACATTTTTTTTTTTCTTGTCCCACTGGTAAATTGAAGCAGACCACTGTTTGTCCCATAGGCCAGCATGTGGATTCTACAAATGTTAGATCCACCATCCAGCCTTGGGAGATCCCCATTGCTGTACCTGAAATGTTTAAGGATGGGACTCAGCAAATGAAATTGCCTAATACATCCTCTGTGAAGGTACGTGCAAGATTTTCCATTTTGTAGTTCAGAAAACCCATTTGTATCTAGAAATGACTAACACTGGATTGAATTAGTGTGTTGAATAAGTGTGGTAGAAGCAGCACCCCCTGTGGAGACCCTGGTGCAATTCTCCCTGTACAGCCAGTGCAGAGGGACAGCTCCATATTCAGTAGTGGGAATAGCTAAAAGAGCGAAACCCCTAACCTGATTCCTGTTAGGGACTGTCAGCACCCAAACCCTGTTGTAGCCCTCTATCTACCACTGCTGTATGTGACGGGACAGTGCCCGGGGCTAGTTGCCTAGCAGACACTTCAGAAAGTATCTATACACTCCTTTCCAGGGTTGTCCTTTTCACTTTTTTATTTTGTGTTTTACTTTCCTCAGGCTTGTTCACATTGCAAAGGGATAGGAAAGAACATGTGTCTGAAGTGTCATGGGACCGGCCGGGTACTGTATGTCTTGCTAACCAGTCGCAGAGAATGTGATGATACTGTCTTATATACAACCTGACCAGCATTATTCAGAGGAGCTGTATGCTGCTATATGCTTGAATGGTGACATGTCCCAAATTCGGGACAAGTTGCAGCATTTAGTGATTCTGTGAATAGGCAAACTTTACATATATAAGAGGATGGGACGGATGGAGGGGGGGGGAGAAGTAAGGTAGGGAAGTAAATAGGTGTGCGGTATATTACTCCTCACGACTGGGAAGGGCATTGAGAGGGTCATCCTTGAAGGAGGAAATGGTATTTTTCTTGGTTAGAATATAAGGTGGGGTAATGATTATATGGTTGATGGGAGGAGGGTGGAAATCCGGGAGGCTTCTGTTTTTCGGGGTAGGGACAGATATAAGCTTGTTTGGATATATAAGTTGGAATGACTTTATGGTTTTATGATTTGATGTATTTATGATTGTAAATTTAATAAAAATTTAATTGCGAACCGCGAATATACGCACGTAGTTTTGAGGTTGATGCGTTCGCTTGAAAGTATATGATGTACGCCTGCACAATGCACACTACGTATGAGCTCACGGCCGGATCGTATACAGCGCCGTGAAAAATGAACAAGACCACTGTTTGAGGACGGAAATGTTGAAACTCACGGCCGTGGATTTACATGCGGTCCCGTACGAAGTACTGATTTCAGCCAAATTGAACTTGATTTTTCGATCCAAAAGGTTCTGCATGGTTTACGGGGCTGGGCGAAGATTTCCAAGTAAATGACCTGCCTTAGATCGCTTCGAAACAAGCTAGGAAAGCATAACTGTACTGCGGGCGTATGTTCGCGGTGTGTACGCATCCGGCCACATGTCGATTTTTCGCACGCCCGCAGTTTCAGCCGCACATGTACAGCAGCGTAAGACCTGCGTACGGATTCGTACGCAGTGTGAACATAGCCTTACTGTACAATGCCTGATGTCAGCATTTCTCACCGTTTATGGTAGAATGTGGGGAATAGCATTTTATACATTGTTCCTTACTGCAGATTCAGTGCATGTGGTGTAATGGGACTGGGAGACGTATGCAGATGGAGATGTGTCAGCAGTGCTATGGGAGCGGTACTGAGAGGTAACTACACCACTCTAATATCCTACACCAGAGGACTCTACAGCTTACAATCTAACATGTTTTAACTTATATTTCCCCCACATGCAGCTGTAGAATGTGTATCAACACCACTGCCCAGAACTGTGTTACCTGTGGTGGGAAGGGGCAAATCCTCACCTATGTGCAGCTAAACATCATGTGGTAAGGACAGGATAACCGTATTCATAGCTCTACATGTTAAAGAAAAGGGAAAATAGGTATTTAATACACTGTCAATTTTACAAGTTTCATCACCTATAGCATGGAGAAGTGTGTAATTTTTTTTATCATAGGTACACGTCAACTGTGAAAGACAGAACCTATAAAAAAAAATCAAGAAAATCAAATGATTTAAATAATTAATTTGCATTTATTGTATGAAATAAGTATTTGATCACCTACCAACCAGCATTAATTCTGCCTCTCCCAGAGCTGTTAGTTTTTCTTTAGGCTATGTTCACGTATGGCGTTTTTTTTTTAATGTTAAGTGTGCGTTTTTGCCGTGATTATGTAATATGCGGCAACATAGTGTCAAAATTGTCAAAAATGCATAACTAATAATTCATAAATACTTGTCAATCTAGCCCGGACAGGTGTGAAGATTTCAGGCCATACTACACATCAGAATTTTCCACACAGGCTTCTCCTTTCTTCTCCAGTACCCTCCTCACCTTTTCCTACCTCTTTGCATACTACTGTACCCATGGTCCAAATGGTAATAATGATCCCCTTTGGTGGCTGACACAGTATTAATACCCATTCTTTTGTGCCCCACACAATAATAGCAGAGGGCAGCTGTAGAACAAAGTCCATAAGATAATTATAAATTATTTTTTTTGCAATTGTCTCTTAATATTTTTTTGTTCAATGCAGTGATTTTATTACATTTAATGAGATTTGTGTATTTTTTTTTTGCAGGAAGAATAATAAATATCAATTTATATCAGAACATAACTCTGAATTCTCCTCCGATCTCTTCACAACTGTGCACGGAGAGAGAATCTTCACAGATGAACAGTTATCGGTCCGTTATCCAGATAGATATATCATATGGGGGTACTAACATGCTTTTCCATTGCTGTGTCAAAATTGGCCCTCCTGACATTGCAGCTGATTATAATATGGGTGGTCCGGACAGCCGCTCAGACCGCCCATATTATAATCTCATGGGCCACTATATAAGAGACTATTTTAGGGACTGGCTTCTGTATAAGACACTATTGGGGAGGGCTGGCTACTATATAAGAGACTATGGGAGAGGCCTGGCTACTATATAAGAGACTATTTGGAGGGCTTGCTACTATATTGGGCATCGGAAGGACTGGCTACTATGTGGGGCTCTAATAATGGGCCTGGCTAGTATGTGGGGCACTATTGGGACGGGGGGGGGGCTACTACATGGGGACAATTATGGGATTATCTACTGCTTGAGTGATATAATGGGTAACTACCATGTTAGGACAATTACTTTAGGATAGGCAGTGCCAGAAACGCCACGTGCATTTTCATTAAATATTAAGGTTGGCCCGCGACTTTGTCCAATTTTTTAATTTTAGCCCACTGTGTATTTGAGTTTGACACCCCTGTTCTAGGCAGGAAGGAGTATTTTGGGAGGGTGTGTATGCTGATCATGTGGGTGGTCAGAGAATAAGTATTACATAGTGAAAGGAGCAGGGTCTTCCAGCAATACTGGTGAAAATGTTTTCAATTGTATTTAATTGATTATTATTCATTTTATATGTAGGTTTCGCCACTGCTAGATTTCCAGGACTCCTCCATTACCTGGGCTTCCCAGAATGCTTTGGAGCAGCACCGCACCCAGTTCTCCTCCTCATGTCGTGTTTTAAGACAGGTATATGCCACAGTGTTGTATCTGGTTACATGCTGGAAATGTGGTATTTTTTTCTCAATTTAAAGTCTTTGTAAATAATTGATAGAATGTTATATAAAGCTGTGGAGAACTACAACTCATAGCCTACTTTCAGCTCTGATTTAGTGTTAAAGGGGTTATTCAGCGGAAAAAAAAAATCTTTCTCATCAACTGGTGTCAGAAAGATATATAGATTTGTAATTTACATTTATTAAAAAATCTCAAGTCTTTCTATACTTATCAGCTACTATATGTCATGCAGGGAGTGTGTTATTTACATTCTGACACAATGCTCTCTGCTGCCATCTCTGGCCGCAACAGGAACTGTCCTAAGCAGGAAAGGTTTTCTATGGGCATTTGCTACTGCTCTGGACAGTTCCTGTCGCGGCCAGAGATGTCAGCAGAGAGCACTGTGTCACACTTAAAGTGTCACTGTCGTGAATTTTTTTTTTGCAGAAATCAATAGTCCAGGCGATTTTAAGAAACTTTGTAATTGGGTTTATTATCCGAAAAATGCATTTTTATCATGAAAAAGCAGTTTGAAGCTCTCCCCCCTGTCTTCATTGTTCTCCTATGGAGAGAGCTAAAGAAAAGACCAAAACAGGACAACAAAGAGTTAATCTACAAATCCCTCACGGGAAATCTGTTCTGACCATCACCAGTGACCTGTCTGAGCTTGGATTACAGCTGTCACCCAGCTCCATGCCTGTAATCCTCTGTTATCTGCTTTCTGCTGCCGGCTAACTCCCTCCTTCCTCCTCCCCCCTCCCCTCTCCCTAGAGCAGACAGGGGACGTCTCCTGCAACAAGTCACAATTTTCAGATTTTTCAGAGTGGATGAAAAAGAGGAAGGAGGGGGGGACCTGGGAAAAGGCTTTTTACATGCAGATAATGGCAGATTTGGCTAATAAACCCAATTACAAAGTTTCTTAAAATCGCCTGGACTATTGATTTCTGCAAAAAAAAAAATACGACAGTGACTCTTTAAAATAAAATAAAACATTACCTGCAGGACATATAGGAGCTAATAACTATGGGAAGACTGGAGGTTTTTAAATAGAAGTACTGTAAATTACAAATCTATATAACTTTTTGACACCAGCTGATTTGAAAGAAAAACATTTAGCTGGACAACCCCTTTTAAGTCCTCCATTTTTTGCAGCACTGTCTTTCCACCCCCTTGCCCTGGGAAAATCCTAGCTGACTGTTTGCACCCCTCTATACAGTTTTATAAATAATTCCTATTCATCTGAATAGGAGCTACATATAGATTGCCCTTAGTGGTGGTAAGAGGCGAATAGAGCGAAGTTTTAATACCACACAAAACTTAAGGACATGGTTTTTCTTTTATTATTATTATTATTGATTTTTTTTGGATAATCCCTTTAAGATAGGATTACACACTCCATACAGTCGGTATAATAGGCTTTTTCCGTTCCTCCAGAGGCAGATTATTGAACTTATTCCTCTCACCAAGGTGGACTACATCTGGAAAGGAAATCACTTAAACTATTTTGTTTATGGAAAGGAAAACAAGGTGTATGTAAAGAATTACCCTGAGAAGTGCTGCTGCGCGGTCATGTGATGTAGCGTTTCCAACCACGTCTTGTTACACATTTTGATAATTTAATGTTTTTTTTTTTTTTTTTTTTGTATTCCACTCATAAGAACACAGAGGAGGTATAATCCACAACCATAAAATATGCACTAAAGTTTGTTCTAGCAGGAAATATGTATAGCATAGTGAATTGTGATATAATAATAAATCCTCATATAAATGTAGAAACTTTTCCTGTTTACAATATGTTTTCTGTTATGGGAAGTGAATATATTCCTTAAAGTTTGTTTCCTGTCTGTTATAACTGTCTGTAATATAATATTTCATAGTGGTTTGTGTTCTTTAGTGGATATTTTTGTTTTGGTTACGCCTTTGGATATTCTCCCTGCAGTTTGTAATATGAACACAAGATGGCAGTGTTCAATTAGTTCTCTATTGGGCGCTGTTCATATGATTTGCTGTTGTGTTTCCCTGCATGTCAACACTAATTTATTATTATTATTAATATATATATATATATATATATATATATATATATATATATATATATATATATATATATATATAATTTTTTTTTTTTTTTTTGCTAATATGATAATACAACAATGCAAATGTGACAAGAACCTTAGCCCCTCAATTAAGTTTGTTCTATGGAAAGGCACAACCTGTTCTGCCATTAGATAGCTTGTCCGCTCCCTTTACAGCAGTGGGTTTCTTTTTGACTATATCCATCAATCACTTAGAAACGTGATGGTCTGCATGCTGCTTGACTGATATGTTTTGGCACCCCTGTTCTAGTGATTGGTGCAAGTTCCAGAAAATTAATAAAATACATGTATTTTCTAGGAAAGCCCACTTTATCTGAAAGTGTTACATGACAAACTCAGCCCTGCTACATTTGTGCATACCCAGAACATACACCAAATGTAGCATACACACAGTGACTACACCAAGGTATATCAGCCTAATATCATGTACTGTGAAATTCTGATGCTACAATGAGGCATGAAGCGCAGAGCTTTAGTGCGGTCAATATTTCCTTGTGAACTGCTGGACTGGCTTGCTGTGTGTACATGTGTATTGTACTGTATTGAATAACATGATTTCTTCCACATAATACAGACACCACACCCAGCATAGTGCGGCTCAATAACATGTGTGACGCCACCCGCTGGTACATTGTGTTTACACGACCCAGGGGATTTTGCATTCTACAGAAATCCAGGGAACAACATGCACTTTATTACGCTCAACACAGGAAGAAACCCCATGAGTTCTGCTTTATTTGCTGCCATTCGGTTTCTGATGATATAGTGGGGAGGGGGAGGGGGGAAGCTGGAACACTTATATAACCAGGTATTGTAAGGTTACCATTGTCATCTTTTTATAACAAAAAGTCATGTGTTTGTTGTCCATTGGGAGTCAAGGTCTGATCGAAGAATATTGCAACCTATAATAACACAAATGTCTCCTAAACCTAAGTGACATCTGATAAAAGCTGGCTGACAACTAATGTGGCGGTTGTCACAGGCCATGAGGAGAATAGAGATGGGTGACAACCCTAAAAGTGGTTGCTATATGAGTTGTAACTCTGCTTTTCTAATAACCAGTACATAGTCTTCCCAGAATAAGATAGAATGAAGAAACAGCCATGCAGAACCTGCTGGCCCCATCCTTTCTCGATTATATCTATTACATTAATAATACACAAGGGACAGGCTTAGTTCAGCTATTATTAGAATGAAACAATCCATCAGAATGAACCTATTCTCCCACCTCTCTTATCATTATATGAGCAGATTTTACTGTAATGTTGACCACACCAACACATTGTCTGAAAGCTCCCAAGGGACATTTTTAGTCAGGCCCATCCCCCCAGGACTTGACACATCGGTACCAGCCGCCCCTAGCATTGTGCCCTGGCTCTGAGCTGGGCATGACCTGATTTTTGCGCTCTCCCTATATTGTCTCTACCTGTACAGCGAGTTGTATTGTCTTATTGTACAATGTCTGGGGGATCTGCTTCTCTTGGGGATATTTGTACTAGAAATGTCGCTGGCCCAGGGATCATCTACCCATTACTGACCTCCTGGATGTGACATTGGATGCACCTGTATGGAGCAAGGTAAATAGTTTTGGGGCACCTGTTGCATCCATTTCTACCTCTTTCTTTCTTTTATTATTATTATTATTATTATTATTATTATTATTATTATTATTATTATTATTATTATTATTATTATTATTTATTATTATTATTATTGGAGTTCACTGAACACAGCTTTATTCAGGTCCCAAGATATATATATATATATATATATATATATATATATCTTGGGACCTGTATAAAGCTGTGTTCAGTGAACTCCAATAATATCTCCTATATATATATATATATATATATATATATATAGAGGGCTCCCCCTAGTGTTGGCTGCAGGCAGACAGCATTATATCATCGTTCTCTGCATGCTGTAAGTGAATAAAGACATTCCTGTTTACCTAGTTTTAAAGCCTATACGATACTATTCTCAGTAGAGTATTGTTACAATTGTATTTAGTTTAGATAATCCTTTGTGAACTATACACATTAGCAGCACAAATTTCTCTCCTCGCCTGATAGTTTGCTACAACTTTCATAAATGTATCCTTTAATAGTTCTTCCAATTACTGCCTACATAGGAACCTCTATCCGTAGTGACCATTGTACCCCATGGGATTCCTCTAATGGAGACCCCCAGGATTTCCGGTAAGAATCTCTATCTCTGCTGATACTGGTGATTTGTTTGCTTTCTCCTTAGTTTAGGAGGACCCCTCTTCCTTCTCAGTCTAACTATCTCATCCCTCTTATCTAGCAATGTGGTCCTCATCACAGAGGATGATGTGAGAGATGCTGTATGGAAACATGTGGTGGCATCTTACTGCTGTTGTACACCCAGAGCAGAAGAACTAGTTATTCAGACATTAACACAAATGCCCCTATACAGGGTAAGTCAGCTTTGGTTTACTTTTATGATGTTAATATTACTTTGATGTGATTTAGAGTTACATGCTTTTATACTCCAGCCACTTCCAGAGCTGCAATCACAGCGTCAGATCTCCCTGCTGCCCCCTACTGGTGAACTGTCTGTAGGGGGCTTGTTTTACAGTGAAGCAGTTCAAATGAAAGAGGTCCCTTTTTGATATTGTCAAAATATTCCTCATATACAATGTAATGCACCAGAATAGCATTCTTAGGTGCTATCTCTGGTTTTGGTTTTACTTCTGGTTTTGGCTAAAAATACTGATCACTGTGTGTATCTAGCCCTAGGGTCTTGGAGCTGGGAGAAGTGGTTGTGTTTGTCTGTAAACAGCTGATGGATTCCAAATCAGGGCAAGCTAAATGATGAATTTGAAGATTAAAGTGATAGGAGTAAAAACATGCCGCAATAATAGGATTTTAAATGCAGCTTTGGATGTAATTGGAGTATAGGACATGGTGCAGCAACTGAAATACAGCTCTGGATGTGCACAGACTTCTATTTCAGAAGCTTGTTAGTTTATGTCTATACTGCCTGACTCCTTTTCTTGCTCTGTTATTACAGTACAGATTGGAGACTTTCACTGAAACAAGGCACATTGAAAAAACGTGCAAACCTTATACCGGTGAGTACTGTGCACACATTCTGTGATTTACATATAGACATTATCTGCAATGCATAGCATCTATGTACAATAGTACTGTTGTATTTATTGCATATATATAACTTTTTTTTTCTTTTTTACTCACTATGTACCAATTTATTTTACAAAGTTTTTTTGTTTCCAGGTGCTGGGTGTGTGTTCCTAATTGTTTGTGTCTAAATGAATAGAAAAAAAAAGAATTGTCTAGAACCTTCTAGAACTTTCTGGGACTGCCCAGAAGTGTCTAAAATGTTCTGGGATTGCCCCAGGAGTGCACATAGCAGCACTGGTGGACATACTGTATGTGCAGCTGTTTTAGCTGCACAGGGGCCCAGAGAGGGGCCCATCACTGTAATGTTCAGTCCAATTTCTGTGGTGCAGGGTGAGTGCTTTGAACATCAAAAGGAACAGAATAGAGGAGCTGGAATTGTGAGTATTGACTGGAGTCTACATTTAAGCATCCTGATGTCCATAGGTCAGCGAATCGATGCTTCAGAGAGAGAAGCCTTGCCACAACTTTGGGATATTGATGTCTACTCCCCAAAAATGTTTCATGAGGGGTCAAAGAAGTTTCAACTTCTTGAATCGGGAGAAATAAAGGTGAGCAGCATTCCCATATGGAACAGCTGTTGTGTCTTTGGAAATTATACATACATATATATAATATTAGTTTGTAATGTGTTCAGGACAGCAGCTACTATAATAGTCCTATAATGTCTGTCTGTTGAGGTTATATAGCTGTAATGTGCACTTTTTGGGAATATAACTTTGTATTCCCTGCCTCACTGATACAAGGACATCTGAAAATATTAATAAAGGTGAAATGGAATGTCTTTAAGTTTTTCTTTTGTACAATTGATGAGTCTTTGACTATAAGATGTATTGTTACAGACATGTCACAAATGTGGTGGCCGGGGACGCTGTAAATGCTCAAGATGTGGAGGGTCAAAACAGGTAAAAACAAACTAGTACTGTCCTGTTTCTCTCTCTTCTTCAGTTTTCTGGACAGTATTCTAAATTGTCTATATTTCTCCATAGGTCAGGTGTGGTTGCTCCAGCAGCCGCCGCCGGAGATCCAAAAACAAAAGGTGTCCATCGTGCTCTGGGAGCGGCCGAAGAAGGTGAGTAGCTGCATAATTACATTGTATTGTATGTTATCTATGGAGAAGAGTTTACAGCAGCGCCTTTAACTATAATATTTCCTCCTATGTTTGAGAATATAACCACAATCATCAGGCCTGTATTTAGAGTTCAGGCTGCCCTAGGCACTTTGCACGCAGAGGCCCCCCCCCCCCCCCACACACACACACGTTACTGTACATGCATGGTATATACCCTGGCACTCGGGTGCCACTTTGCCTGATGCCCGCTCTTCTCATCAAACAGATGTGATGGAGGAAGGAAGGAGGCCGGGGACGTCTTAGTTTGGGGACCGCTTCTGTCCAGTGTTGGACTGGGGTACCTGGAGCCACCAATATACAACCAGTGAGACACAACATGCTGACCCGCTCCTCTCCTGGATTCATCTGTATCTGTGACAAATCTCAGAACACCCTCCATTTATACAGCTCTCAGGGTATGCTGGGAGTTGTAGTCTCTGAGAGGACAACCCTTTAATAAATCACTGTGTGCAGAGGCTCCTGGTGGCTGCAATCTGTGGGTGACAACCATCAGCCCTGAAGGTCCAGCAACACATCTGTGTACAGCGGCATTTATCATAGGATTGTACTACTTTACTACAACTCCCAGCATATCCTGAGGGCTGCAGACTGTCAGTACATGCTGGGAGTTGTAGTGCCTGCAGCTGTTGTAGTTGGGTCCTGAGGGTTGAGGAGAGGCTGGGGGTCAGGGGAGAGGCTGAGAATGCAGGGGGGAGAGGCTGGGGGTCAGGGGAGAGGCTGAGAATGCAGGGGGGAGAGGCTGGAGGGCAGGGGGAGAGGCTGAGAATGCAGGGGGGAGAGGCTGGAGGGCGGGGGGAGAGGCTGGAGGGCAGGGGGAGAGGCTGAGGGTTAGGGGGAGAGGCTGAGGGTTAGGGGGAGAGGCTGAGGGTTAGGGGGAGAGGCTGAGGGTTAGGGGGAGAGGCTGGGAGTAGGGGGAGAGGCTGAGAATGCAGGGGGGAGAGGCTGGAGGGCAGGGGGAGAGGCTGAGAATGCAGGGGGGAGAGGCTGGAGGGCGGGGGGAGAGGCTGGAGGGCAGGGGGAGAGGCTGAGGGTTAGGGGGAGAGGCTGAGGGTTAGGGGGAGAGGCTGAGGGTTAGGGGGAGAGGCTGAGGGTTAGGGGGAGAGGCTGAGGGTTAGGGGGAGAGGCTGAGGGTTAGGGGGAGAGGCTGAGGGTTAGGGGGAGAGGCTGAGGGTTAGGGGGAGAGGCTGGGGGTAGGGGGAGAGGCTGGGGGTAGGGGGAGAGGCTGCCCCCCAGCAGGGGAGCAGCTGAGGATGCAGGGGGGGGCGGGCACATGCTGTGGGGCAGGGGGGGGAGAGGCTGATGGGAGACGGGGCGGCCAGGAGCAGGATGGGCAGGCAGGCTGGTTCCCTCCCCCCCATGCAGTGCCGAGGTCCGAGGTCCGGGGTAGGTGTTGAGCTTCCGGCACACAAAGTCTGACAGAGGCCGGAAGCTCACAGCTGCAGCCCCACGGTCCAGAATCTTCTCTCCTGCTCGGCGATGACGTCACATCACGTGAGCGCCGCCGAGCAGGAGAGAAGATCCGGGACCGCGGGGCTGCAGCTGTGAGCTTCCGGCATCTGTCACACTGTGTGTGCCGGAAGCGCACCCCGGACCCCGGACCTCGGCGCTGCATGGGGGGAGGGAACCAGCCTGCCTGCCCATCCTGCTCCTGCTCCCGGCCGCTCCGTCACCCACCTCCCCCCCTCCCCCCGGCGCGAACTAGGCACCCGTGGGCCGGTGCCTACAGAGGTTTTTTTTTTTTTTTTTTTTTTTTAAATAATAAAAAAAGCGTTCCCTGCGGGCGCCGCCCCCCGCAGGGCGCCGCCCTAGGCACCGGACCACGGGTGCCTAGTGGCAAATACGGCCCTGACAATAATACTGCACCATATATGCAATTGCGATGCCCAAGCCCCTAGGGGCCTATCCGCTGGTAGTTGTAGTTACTGGCAGGAGCCGGAACAGCTGCTTAGCAGAGGATTGTCACGGTTTTGGTAGAGGGTAACACAGCTGAGAACCGGGCTCCTGACCATGCAGAGGCTGGGCATGCGATTCTTCGTTGTCCTTAGTCAGGGCACCAATTATCACACCAATGCCAAGGTTCAGAAACAACGGTAGTTGTATATTTATTGTAACGGTGGTAACTAGTAGCAACAGTCTCTCCGGATGCAACCGGGAATAAGGCAGACTTGGATAAGGCAGAGTAATGGGTGATGCTGCAATAGGCTGTGATGATAGCGTGCTGGATGATGGGAGTAGTAGTGATACTGAGGATAAGATGCTGGGTGGAATGAATCTGAAATGGATACTTGCTGTTGATGATTAGAGAAGATGATGAGAGGAATGACTGAAGAATGGCACCCAGATCTGGAGAATAGATGAGAATCTTGAGAATAGCACACAACCAGAAATACTACTTGTGGAACTGGAACAGCAGAGCACACATATCTCTCTCCTGACAGGGGAGAGAGAACACACACAGAACCTGTCCCCCTGATGGTGGAGGACCAGACTGAGGCAGAGAGGAAGTCACACGGTATTTCCCAGCCAAAGATCGATGGCCACTGGAGTCACCATGGAAGCAGGGGCAGTCACGTGACATCCAGCCATTGCATCATCACACCACCAGGCATATACAGTGAAATATACATGAGAAGTATCATATTCGAACACTGGGAGGTGACACAATACCCCTAGGCACTGACAACTGAATATGCATACAAGAAATGAATGGAATAGCAGACCTGAACACTGGGAGGGGTGACACAATACACACAGTTTGCAGTGAACCATAGCTTTCCAGAACAGACGCAATAAAATACTGACTGACTCAGATATAAGGATACACTTTGAAAGAAACAATAAGAAAAGGAACTCTGTTCCGGGACACTGCACAATAGTAAGACCAATATAATACTGCTACTGTATAGAACATTTTACTCACTGCAGCTTTAATGTTTGCATGTAATATTGCTTTGCTGTATATTGTTAGTTTTTTGACTATACATTTCTTTCTTTTTTTTTCTTGTTGCCTTTGTATTATTTGTGCCCCCTTCCTTCCTTCCTTCCTCCAGTGATATCTGTAGGTATAAATGTATTATGTATATGGGAAATCAGAGAGAAACTATGTGACTACAGGCAGAGAAAGACACTGAGGGGGTCACTGGAGGATTAAGAAGGAAGTTCTGCTGTCAGGAGAAGGTGAGGTGCACTTATAGTGATTTTTTTGTTTCATTAAAGTTGCGGCAAATGTTCTGGACGAGGTAAAAAAAGCTGCGCTTCATGCAAAGGAGAAGGACGTCTCTTATATTACCAGCAGCTGACTGTGAAATGGTAAGATGGCAGCATTAGTGTGTGAGGATATGTGTATCCTGGTGTTTATTTCATAATCCAAACTATAACCTGGTTATTTTATAATTTATTTTCAAAGTGCTGCTGATTCCAGAGTGTTGTACATATGATAAAGAGTTAAAGGGGTTGGTCACTTTAGAGTAATATTGTTCAGTATACAGTATTAGTAAGTATACTCACTGTATATGTGGTACTCAGCCAGTAGTTGAGATAGCTCGTGACATTTTAGACATGTTCCTGGTGTGGGCTAGAGTGTTCCTTGGTGGCTGCTCTTCACTACTTGCTTCTAAGCACTGCATAGTGTAAGTAGTGGTTGCTTTAGAAAAACTCTTCAGGGGACATTTATTAAGTCCGACGTTTTTTACGCCGGACTTAAAAATGTCCCCGCATCTCCGGCGCTACGGGAGGCGGACTGCCTCAACATAAATCCCGTGCGCTCCGGTGCGCACAGCCGAAAACCACCGCCAGCTGAGGACTGGAGTAGGTTTTCGGCGTATCTTTTGGCGGAAAGGATAGTGAATCGCGCGGACTCTGAGTCTGCGCCCTCCGTTCCGCCCCCTTCACACCCCCTCCCCGCCCCCCGGCATACCGAATATTGTATTTGCAAATCGCCCATTTGCGAATAAGATAATGCGCAGATCGGCACTTTCCACCGAAAAACCCCTGTACGCCTGATGATACATGTCCCCCTTTGTCTCTATCTCGATCTGTTCACACTGGATACCTAGTCTGAACTGAACTGAACTGAACTGAACTGGTGTCCCTGACAGGAGCCCTGGCAAAAGCCAGGCCCTGACTTAACTACAGCAGGAACTGTCTTGTTTGTGTCTTCTCTCATTGAGAAACTAAGTAAGACTGAACTGCACTTCCTCCACCAGTAACTCCTCCTACAGGGGACTTTGTGTACCTGCCTGTGAGTGGGGGGGGGATGAATGTGTGCAAGAGAAAGGCTAAAGAGGATAGGATAGAGAGAAATAGCACCTCCTAGTGGTCAGCACATAACACATGGTACAAGTAACATTAACCCATTACCTCCTTCAGCTGTGCAATAGTAATAATACACATACATATAGAAAATACTGACACCTAGTGGGGAAACAGCATACTTCATTCACCACTTGTTTAGCCTGAGAATTTTAGGACCGTGGCAAAGAAGAAAAACACCAGTGGTGGGACACCACATATATACTGACAGCAGCTTGTCATAGAGCTAAAATCAGACTGTACCCTCCTGCTCTGTGGTGAGTCTGTCCATGCTCTGCCCCCTATTGTCCACCACTGAGCCAGTATATGCCTATGGAGGATACTGGGGGTGGGGCATGGTCACATGTTCCTCCATGTCGGCCGTCTTATAGACATAATCACCACAGAGCAGGGCAGCACAGCCTGGAGGAGGAGAGTATGATTTTAGATCAATGAGGTACACCGGGAGCTGCTGTGGGTGCAGTGGGTACACTTACTAATACACGGAATTATTTTACTATAAAGTGGCCAACCCCTTTAAAATATAAATCATAATGTAAAATTAAAGGGATAGCGCGGCGCTAATGATTTATTCACAAAATAACACACATTACAAAGTTATACAACTTTGTAATGTGTGTTATGTATGTGAATGGCCCCCTTTCCCATGTTTCCCCCCACCCACGCTATTACCGCTTACCGCATTCGTGTCTACCCCTGGCCACCATCTTGTGACAATGATGTCCTCTTCGGGAGGCTGGCCGAACCGCTCCATCCGTCCTTCATGCCGGCCCCCCTATGCCGCGTCATCAGCTGCTCAGCCACGATTGGCTGAGCATAACTGTCTAGTATGGGTGGGGGGAAACACAAGGAAGGGGGCCATTCACATACATAAAACACATTACAAAGTTGTATAACTTTGTAATGTGTGTTATTTTGTGAATAAATGTTTAGTGCCGCACTACCCCTTTAAGTACAAATTCTGTAGGATAGTACAAGTTATCTGCAACCTGTAACACTATAGCTTAAATAAAACTACATTCTGAGAGTTGTACTTTTATGCCAGCTGGGGAGTGACAGGTTGGATCTCCCTGTCACAATGTAGAGGTGTTCTTAGGGTATGTAGCGTATTTGCAGACATGAAGCCATCTGGGACTGCAGGGGGATATAAGCTCAGAGCTGATTTGTTAGGACAAGCTATCATGATTTTTTTCTTGCAGTATTTATCACTTTTCTTAGGATTTATGATGCTGTCATTGCAGGAAGACGCTGTGCTCTGAGGCCATTGCTGATCCACATGAGCAGGAGTCCGGTTTGCCAGTAATCCTCCTGCGGAAGGTGACAGGGAAGGCAATTATGATGGACGATGATGTGATGGTAAATATGTACAGTGAGAGAGTAATCTGTGTATGTAGCTGTCTTGTGCATACATGATGTTATTACAGTTAGAAGATTTATATATAAAAATTCACAGGCTTCAAAAATAGACATAACATGATGATGTAAAGCATGTGCAACCGGAAGGAAAATGGAAAGACCCGAATACAAGTACAGTCGTGCCTTGGATTACGAGCATAATTCATTCCTGGACTGTGCTTGTAATCCAAAGCAATTTTTCCCAGAAGAGGAATATTTTTTTTTTAAATTCTGAATAACATGTAGAACAGATGAAACAAACAAAGAGAAACAGATGAATATGTGATAATATAAGTTAGGCCCCATGCACACAGAGCAAGGGCGGCGGAATTGTCCGCCGCAGAATACTGCCAGCCTCCGTGTCATAATGACACACTCTATGGGAGGCTCGCGTGGCTCCTCTCTCCGCGCTGAAGAATGAACATGTTCATTCTTCAGCGCCGAGAAATGCAGCGTGTGAGCCTCCCATAGAGTGTCATTATGACACGGAGGCTGGCAGTATTCTGCGGCGGACAATTCTACCGCCCTTGCTCTGTGTGCACGGGGCCTTACTGTACAGCATAGCAATCAGCATGTGCTGTATAATGTATAGTAAGTGCATAAGAATGAAAAACAGCAGCAGTTTGTAGATACAGGATGGAGCTGCAGATCCCCATAATACAGTCGTACAACAGGCTAGAATAGAGAAGCAGACCGGCTGTCGGAGGTCTGTGTGGTTAAGCATGGACCAGGAAGACAGTGACATAAACTTTTCTAGACAGCAGTGTAAGTGCAGGCACATTATAGCAGCAGTGTGTATAGCTGAGTGTAAGTGCAGGCACATAAGAGCAACGGTGTGTATAGCTGAGTATAGGTGCAGGCACATTATAGCAGGAATGGAGTGGATGGTGAACACAAGGAATGACAGAGCCTGCAGGCAGTATGAAGGAATGAGCAGGGCAGATGTGGGCACAGTATAGCAGTACTCTCTGTCCAGGGAGAGAGGGGTTACAGCTATGGAGAGATTACCTCCACAGTCCTGTCCCCTAATGCAATCCCTAGCTGGATCTGCTATGATTTGGAAGGTAAGGAAGACTTCCTGGGTTAGAGTACTGTGCTGTAGACCCCGCTATGCAGACCATGCCCCTCCCCCACTCGCCCTCCCACCCAGTACAGGGAGCTCCTAAACCAAGTTACAATTTTGAAAAACTGTGAGCTCTTCTTGAAAAATGCTCTTAATCCAAGTTACTCTTAAACCAAGGTGCCACTGTACTTAGATTAATTCCCTTTCTTGTGGATAAGAAGAACAAGGGATTCCCACCTCATATTTGGACCTGTAACGATTTTGCTAATTTGACTGAGAATGATCTCTTACCATATTATTGCAGGTTCATCCTTTATCTGGATTTGCTGATGTCTCTGAGGTATCTGCTGCCTCCCAGAGATTCATTCAAGATCATCAAAAGACTTGTGGCCCCTTGTGTCATATCCTGAGGCAGGTAAAGACAATACAGAGTGATGGCTAGAAAAACGTCCTCTCTCTGGTGTCAAACAACAATAGTGCAGTAGCAATATGGTATTAATATTAGTGGTAATAGAGTAATTGTGTATCTGTAATCATATGTTACTCGTGATGATATAATAGTAATATTGCAGGAGTAAAATTGTATTGTAGTAATTCTACAGTAATTAGAATAGTTTAGTAGCAATAATAATAGCAATTGTGTTCTGGTAACTATAGTATAGTAGTAAGGTATACTTTTGATGGCTTAGTACTATGTTTTGTTTTAGTGCGGTAGTATGGTATACTAATAATACTATTGTAGCAGTCATAGTATATTAGTAATAGTGCAGCGAAGAAAGAGAAGCTGGCACTCCTCTCCTGTATTGCGGAAACACTTCACTTTATTCACCTTACAGCGAGGGAGGGGGACAGGCGTGGTGCTGGTGCGATGCCCTGGCCCCTAGGGGCCACTACGCAATACAGATGTTGTGAGGGGTGCAGGAATCGGGGCAGCTGTAGGAGAATATTGTCACGGTGTAGGCACGAGGGTGCTACAGCTGGAAACCGGGCTCCTGACCATGCGGGAATACTGGGCATGCGATTCTTCGTTGTCCTTAGTCAGGGCACCAATGAACACACCAATGCCAAGGTTCAGAAACAACGGTAGTTGTATATTTATTGTAACGGTGGTAACTAGTAGTAACAGTCTCTCCGGATGCAACCGGGAATAAGGCAATCTTGAATAAAGCAGAATAATGGGTGATGCTGCAATAGGCTGTGAGATTAGCGTGCTGAATAATGGGAGTAGTAGTGATACTGAAGCAGAGATGCTGGGTGGAATGAGACTTGAATTGAATACTTGCTGTTGATGAATTGAGAAGATGATGATGAGAGGAACTGAAGAATGACTGAAGAATCGACACCCAGATGAGAATCTTGAGACTTGAGACAGGAACACAGCCAGTGGACTGGAGCAGCAGAGCACACAGAGGCCTCTCTCTTTTGCAGGGAGAGAGAGGACTAACACAACCTATCCCCTTGATGGTAGGGAATAGACTGAGGTAGCACAGGAAGTCACATGGTAACCCAGCCAAAAGCTCGATGACCATTGGTGTTACCATGGAAGCAGGGCACAGTCACGTGACATCCAGCCATTGCATCATCACACCATTAGGCATATACAGAGGAATATACATGAGAAGTACCATCCTTGAACACTAGGAGGCGACATAATACCTTTTGACACTGATACCTGAATTCACATGCAATAAATGACTGAAATGGCAGACTTAAAGGAGAAGTCCGGCCAAAATTAATTTTTGATATGTTGTTACTTATGAAAAGTTATACAAATTTCTAATGTACATTAATTATGGGAAATGCACATATAGAGCTATTTCCCTTAATTTAGTAGATCAGGAAGTGTTAGAAATATCTCTGAAGAAGTGACGTCACGACCCAGGGTGTAATTCCTATGGAGTGTCCAGCAGGGGGCGCTCTCTATATAGAAGTCTATGGGACTTTATTGTTTCTATGGGTTTCTATGTAATGTAATGTAATGTAGTGTACAGTGCTTTATTGAATGAATACATCTATGGAATACTTTGGGGAGCAAGTGTCCTTGCTCCCCAAAGTATTGCATAAATGTATTCATTCAATACATTCAATACACAGTAAGCCCGCCGATCCGCCGCATTTCCGCCGAATTTCCGCCGCATTCCCGCCGATCCGCCACATTCCCGCCGATCCGGACCATATACATTGAACTACAGCTCCCATCATCTGCTTCTAGTATGAACAGGTGATGGGAGCTGTAGCTGGGTAATGGATATGACATGCCGCCGGGCGCAGGGGGGAGCCGCTCAGTACACAGGTGCGCTCCCCCCTCCTCCTCCTTCCGTGATAACTTCCGCCTATACCAATGCTGAGTCCCTGCCTGGCCGCCGCTCTCCGCTCTCCCCCCCATACATACCGGCTCCCGATGCACCCTGGTGTCCGCGCTGATGCCGGGAGCCGGTATATGTGAGCGGAGAGCGGCGGCCAGGCAGGGACTCAGCATTGGTATAGGCGGAAGTTATCCCGGAAGGAGGAGGAGGAGGGGGGAGCGCACCTGTGTACTGAGCGGCTCCCCCCTGCGCCCGGCGGCATGTCATATCCATTACCCAGCTACAGCTCCCATCACCTGTTCATACTAGAAGCAGATGATGGGAGCTGTAGTTCAATGTATATGGTCCGGATCGGCGGGAATGTGGCGGATCGGCGGGAATGCGACGGAAATTCGGCGGAAATGCGGCGGATCGGCGGGCTTACTGTGTATTGAATGTATTGAATGAATACATTTATGCAATACTTTGGGGAGCAAGGACACTTGCTCCCCAAAGTATTCCATAGATGTATTCATTCAATAAAGCACTGTACACTACATTACATTACATTACATAGAAACCCATAGAAACAATAAAGTCCCATAGACTTCTATATAGAGAGCGCCCCCTGCTGGACACTCCATAGGAATTACACCCTGGGTCGTGACGTCACTTCTTCAGAGATATTTCTAACACTTCCTGATCTACTAAATTAAGGGAAATAGCTCTATATGTGCATTTCCCATAATTAATGTACATTAGAAATTTGTATAACTTTTCATAAGTAACAACATATCAAAAATTAATTTTGGCCGGACTTCTCCTTTAAATACTGAGAAGGGGGACACAATACACGCAGTTTGCAGTGGACCATAGCTTTCCAGAACAGAACTGTTTATAATGAAAGTGTGAGCATAAGAAGGGCTGTTCTGGACACTGCACTGGTACGTGCAGCACCTGTGAGTGCCAGCTTCTGTTTCTATGCTGCAATATTGGACTGCCTATTTCTATCTTGTACACCCTCGCTTCACTAGATGTCCGCTCATCTCACCTGCCATATCAGATCCTAAGTAGGTGCTTGCTCTCTGCTCTCCTTTGCATAGTAGAAATAGTACTATAGCACTAATCTATGAATAATAATACGGTATGGTAATAATATTGCAGTACTTGTAAAGTAGTACTATAAGTAATAAGTAACTTCTCCAGAAAGTAAAAGCATGCCCTCTATTGTTACCTATCTGGAGATACTTTACCCATACCCTTAACTTTTTAGACTGCTTAAGTGGGACACTTGTGGTTCACTCTAGGAAAATTTTACAGACCTTTCTCTACTTTTTAATTCAAGGACGCAATCACACATCTAGGATCTGCTGCAGATTGATGGAATCAAACATTCAGGATCTGCTGCAGATTGATGTAATCACACATCCAGGATCTGCTGCAGATTGATGTAATCACACATCAAGGATCTGCTGCAGATTGATGCAATCACACATCCAGGATCTGCTGCAGATTGATGCATCCACACATCCAGGATCTGCTGCAGATTGATGTAATCACACATCAAGGATCTGCTGCAGATTGATGCAATCACACATCCAGGATCCGCTGCAGATTAATGCAATCACACATACAGGATCTGCTGCAGATTGACGCAATCACATATACAGGATCAGTTGCAGATTAATGCAATCACACATACAGGATCTGCTGCAGATTGATGCAATCACACATACAGGATCTCCTGCAGATTGATGCAATCACACATGTGGGATCTGCTGCAGATTGATGCAATCACACATCCAGGATTTGCTGCAGATTGATGCAATCATACATACAGGATCAGTTGCAGATTGACGCAATCACACACATACAGGATCAGTTGCAGATTGATGCAATCACACATACAGGATCTCCTGCAGATTGATGCAATCACACATCCAGTATCTGCAGCAGATTGATGCAATCACACATCCAGGATCTGCAGCAGATTGATGCAATCACACATCCAGGATCTGCTGCAGATTAATGCAATCACACATACAGGATCTCCTGCAGATTGATGCAATCACACATCTAGTATCTGCAGCAGATTGATGCAATCACACATCCAGGATCTGCTGCAGATTAATGCAATCACACATACAGGATCTGCTGCAAATTGATGCATTTAGTTACATTGATATTTGCAAGTCTGCAGCAGTATGAATCCATCCTTTGGGTTCAGTCACACATCAGTACCATGTCTGTAATTACGGACCCGCAACTGTGGAAAGGATTACAAATGTGTTTCAGTAACTGGCCACACTTGCAGAGACCCACTGTCAAGTAGGAGACACGGACTGCGCAATGGCTTAATTGTTTTTTGCAGCATGGATCATGTCCCGAAGAAGGATCCATAACACCTACAGATGTGTGTATGGGGCCATATGAACAGCATGTGTGAAATGATTTGTGAAAGGGGACATAATGTGACATGATTCATATGAATATAACAATTTTTAGGATCCAACTTGCACCACATGATAGAATAATATGCAGGTTTGGGTCTAATATACAGTAAGAAACCAGACACTTTATAGAGCAACATAAAAAGTTTATCAATGCAAATCTAATTCCTAGGTCAAAAAGAGGGACATGTAAGGGGCATGAGGGACAGAGGGACTTGGGTCAAAAGTAGGGACTGTCTCTCTGAAAGAGGGACACTTGGGAGGTATGCTTTACCTGCCCTGTAAAACATTGCAGGCCTTTCTGCCAGCCAGAACCCTGCTCTATATTGACAAGGGTCAAGAACCTCGAAATAGCTGGCAGATGAGCGCTTTACTTTTTGTAGGATCCTTTTTCACGTTTCAAGGCTTTTTTTTTTTTTTTTTGGGGGGGGGGTGTATTACAAATTCAATAGCACAGAAGCTTCCTCCTATAAGTGGCACTAGAGAGACAGCTTTTGGAGGAGATCCACATAGGTGGCATTTTACCCAGGGAGACTTTCTATACCAGCTTGACACTCTCCCTTAGGAGACCCATTAACCCTTTATCTAGAAAACAATGGACATACATTTAGTGGTAAAATATACACTATACAAACTTCTTACAAATTGCACTAGGGCAAAAAAAGGATCCACCTGCAAATGTAAATGGACAGTAAGTATTCAGAGCATCTTGTGCTCCTCTGATAGCTGGAGTGCCCATATCTGCAATAATAAACCTGCCAGGTGAAGCCCATCCACTGCCAATATGCAGTGAAACATGAAAGGGATTGGCACTTGTATTCTCTGCCAGATTTCTACAGCTGTTTTCTTCAGAAGTTTGTGGAAAGTCTATGGTCCCCTCCTCCCTCTGCCTGACGCTGCTGAATGCCCAGAAACTGAGCTGGTTAATCACAGCAATTGGCTGATTGGGTCAATGTTATCTGTGCTCCCATTATTTACACAGAGAACAAACCACAAATTGAATTTCTTCATCAGACAGAGAGATGCATTTAGGAGAATGTGTTACTGTCTGCTCAGCTGCTGTATCCAAGCCTGCTAGGTCGGATACTGTCTGATAAGTTGTGTATCTAAGCCCAATATATGTGAAACTGTCTACTGAACGGCTGTATCTAAGCCTAGTATGTTATTTTGTCTGCTCAGCTGTGTATCTAAGCCTGTTATTTGTAATATTATCTGCTAAGCTGTTGTAGCTAAGGCTGGGTTCAGGCTATACTATACATCAGGATACTAGAAAAAATGATACTGGCATGTAGCATGGTGGGCTCATTCACTAGGGAGTATATTCGGTCCATTTTCAAAACATACACTTTCATTTTGCAGGACTCAAAGCAGGACTGTTGTTTAAGTATGGTGTTCCCTCCCTGGCTCAGCGCTCAGTCCGAATGATTGCAGGAGACACGCTCCATTATAAGTCTATGGAACCTGTCTCCTCCGATCAGTCAGACTGAGCGCCAAGGCGGGGAGCGAGGCATGCTTCATCCAGCTATATCTAACCACCCATCTAAACTTTTGACATGTCTCTGTGACCTGTCAAAAGTTTATTTAAATGACAGCAGAGCAATAAAAGCACAGCAGACTGGACTTAAATTCACAAAATAAAAGTACACTGGTTGAATGGACTTAATGGACTAGAAAAACACATTTGGTCCATTAAAGAGAATGAGACTGTCACAGTATATGATGGAATACCAGTTTACTGGTATCCTGATGAATACTAGTAATGTGGAGCCTGTATTGAGCCTGGTGTGATCCCATGTACCTACCATATGCAAGACTTTCTGCTGATCTGGTGTTGCCAACTCTACCATGTGTTATACTGTCTACTGAGCTGCTTTATCTAGTTGTATAGTGTTTGATACTGTCTGCTTTATCTAAGCTTATCCCTATTACAATATACTGGCTCAGAAATCCTCACCACTTAACATTTCCATTAAAGAAAGGGACACTTTCTAATCAAAAAGGTCTAGACTATAAATATAGAATTTTTGCATGAGCCGCGTTACCCAAGACTAGACACAAGATGACGCCAGATATCCTATTCTCATATTAAGTACTACCTGACCCCTTAGCAGAGTTGATCCTTTTAAAAGGAATTTGCTGCTGTGTCTCTGCTGCCTTCTCTAATGTGAATCCAAAAGAGCATGAAGGAAGTGACGGCCACGCATGTGCATTGCCATTCCATTGAGCTGAATCCCCCTGGATATCATGGGGGTCTCAGCTGTCAGAAGCAATCCCCCTCCCCAATATTCAATTAGCTATTATTCTGAAGATAGGGCATAACTTCTATTTAATGGAACAATCCCTTAAAATATTCCTATTATGTGACATTACACAAACCTATTATGTTCAGCACCTTTTTTTCCTGACTAAAAATAACAGAAATTTTGTGTGTATTTTTATGTTCTGGTCCTCTGCTCAGCGTCAGATGGTGGAGATGATTCCAGTGGTTCAAGTCCAGTATGGATACGGTGGGAAGAGTCTGTCGTGCCTTGTATACGGCCAGGAGCTCAGAGTCTATTCTAAGCGGAATCTTCATAGTTTCAATTTCAACTGCTCAGTTATGTGAGATCTGGATATCCACTCTTTGCATCTATCCCTATATTAGCCATTGAATAAAGCTTTGCTTATAACCCATATATTGGTTTACCTTTAAGGCTGCACTTGCTTTTACATAAAGCTTTTGTGGTTAAGAGATGAAGAGTGAGATGATACCTTATATCTACCTTTATAGGAGTGAGATGATACCTAGGGAGGTATCTAGGGAGAGGGAATGGTGAGGTCTTGGGTGGACAATACTTTAACGGAGGAGGAAGATTTGATCCATAAGGGAAAGTTAAACTTGGGGAAGACAAGGTAGATGATTCTGGGAACAAATGGGGTTAAGGTGATGGACAGTGGGGGTTATACTTCTGGGGTGGGAGATGATACCTCAGCAGGAAAAGAGAGAGGATCTTGGGCAAGGAAGAAAAGAAGAGACTATGTAAAGGGGAGGAAGAAGATTATAATTAGCTAATACTGATTAGGGGAAGACCTGGTGTAGGTGGGAGTACAGTATGTACAGTACAGGTGTGCCACTAAGTCTTACACTACCTGTCCAAAGGTAACACTATAGGATGATGGGTGCCTTTCTTCACCATCACCATTTGGTGTCTCACTCTCCCCTGTCTGTTGGCACAGTTGAAGGTATGCTGAGCGTTAGCTTCTTGTTACTGTTATGTGTTGTCCAATCATCAGCTTGGGTGCCTCACACTTCTTACTCTATAACACTTTTACACCTCGCCTCTTCTAGCACTTTCCCCACCAATGGGTGGGAGGGTCTTATGTCTAGTGCATGAAGAGAAATAGAGAGAGAGAGAGCTCTTTGTGAAGCCTGTAACTGGGCCTGGCCCAGGGCCAGGACCATTGTCAGGACCCCCAGCTTACAGATTTCCTTGATGAGAAACTATTAGTAACTATCTATGCACTACTAAACGGTGCGGTAACTGTCACCTGGGTTCAACCTTGCCTACGCCTGGGATTCCTATACTGTCAGGACAATCCACCAAGGAGGGATTGATCAGCAGTGGAGCAAATAGCTTAAGCTGAAACACACCATTGAACCTTACTTAGCCTATTCAGGTAATCCTGAAAGATTAGCTTCACCCAGTTGTTCAAGCCTGAGCAAACTACCTAACCTGACACTCCGTAGACTTGTTTGGCATAAGGCAGTCTTCTTGTCCTATCTTCATCATGAGTGCAAGGGTCTTCTTTCTACACAAAGTCACTACAAGCTATCCCTGCAGATTACTGCACTACCTAGGCAAGGTCCCCAAGACAGCCCCTAACCTACTCAACTCAGCTACACCGACCTACTCAGCTCAACTCAACAGCTGTTCTTACCTACTATCTGCACCCAAAGCTAAACGTTGTATGTTGTCCATTAAAAGAAAGGACATTGTATTGCTGTGATTATTTGTGACGCACTTCCTACTGAAAAGTATTAAACTGTATTGCACTTAAGAGTCTTCAAGTAAAGTGCTAACCTTAGTTTAAATGCTAGACTCTGTGCTCCTTACTGTCTCACCTGCACCCACACACCTGGTTCTACCTATACAAAGCCCAGTGCTTGTATACCCAGGGTTGGGTATCACCCCTTCTGGTTACTGTGACAAGTGCCCATGCAAAACACCAACTAGCCCACTGCTTACAACACCTAGCAAATCCTGGTTATGGCAATTCGACAAATGAAGAAGACAGAAACAGAGGGAGAAGAGTACAACTGTAGTATCAAACATACAGGGTTTGCTTTCTATCTGTTACTAAGGAGATATAAAAGTCTGCATTAAGGCAGTATATGTAAAAAATGGTTGAATTATACAGAAGGTTACTTATGCAGCTATTTTATTTGATCTGGCACAAACACGCTAGAGGTCATCTATACCAGATGGTCCATGGGTCCAGCTCTGTGTTTTTCTTCAGCCTATAGCATACACCGTATGCTTAGGATCCAGCTTATTGCATACAGTATTCCCACCTAGGATGGCACTGGATAGCTGAACAGATGTGAGCAGGCCCTTATAGGGGTTTGTCCTATCAACAACTTAGGATAGCGGGTAATTGTATGAGTACAGTGCTTGGATGTTTCCAGCTGTCCCATAGACGATCAATAGAGCACCAGTGTATACATGTTATGGTTATCATAATCTTACATTTTATACGCTGTAAAAGTACTTACTGAACCCTATTGTGAGGCTAAGGGGGGACACTGTCATAACTGGGAATCACTAGTCATGCATTTGTCTTGTATATTCTGCAATGTTTATTCTGGAGTTCACCATTTTCTGATTTATGTAATGTTATATATCATCATTGCTGCCATCTACTAGGAGCAAGGAAGTCTAGGAATTTCCAGGGAAGGGAGAAATCATTGGAATTTGAGGGACTTTCTGAGGAAATTGTGCATATGACATGAAGATATGTTATCATAGGATTCTATGTTGCACCATTTGGACTCATTTAAGACTGGTTTACAGTATAACCGGCCTTGTTGTCAGAACCATTATCATAAGGTGGTTTAAGAAATGTAGGCCGCGCACTGATTGGTTGCCATGGGCAACAAGGTTATGTTTTCTGTTAGTTGGAATAAACAAAGCCCACAATCAAGCAACCAGTTCTCCAGAGATCTGTGATGTCATCAGTCATTTTGATGTATGTGACTGTAATTTTTGTTGATTCATTTAAAATAAAAAAAATCAATAAAAAAAAAATCACAAAGTTGTGCTTTCTAAAGGTGCGTGTACACAAAGAGATTTATCTTTATAGTCTGTTCCAGGCTTTGGCTTAAAAAAATCTGTCAGATAACTCAGTAAACACACCATTAAGAAGATCATTCATAATGTCCGCACATTCAGATCAGTGTGTTAGATCGGCCATATCATGCCCACAAGAGAGTTTAGTTCTCTTAAACTGTAGGGGTTTTGTGGCTACAATACAGACTGTCGGGCACCAGGGACTGGATCTACCTGCCACCCCTAAAGCTATACCTCTGGTCGGCTCTATATTCCGGCTGTTAGCTTTATAATCCATCTCTACTATCCACTTACTATACAATGTGCAGAAGACCCAGTCACCCTTAGGGCCCTATTCCACAGTAACGATAATCGGGCGGATCGGCCCCATGTGGCCCGATTCGGCCGATTATCGTTCGGTGAAATAGAGAGAACGATCAGCCGATGATCGTGTCATCGGTTGATAGTTCATTTAGGGCCAGACCTAAAATCATCGGGTGAATAGCGGTGCGCGGCAGGCGACCGACGATTTGACAGCAGCAGCATGATAATCATACATTACCTGTCCAGGCTTCTTCTCCGCGCTGTCTTCATCCCAGGGTCCCGCTCTCTCTATCTTCTGAATGGCTGGTCAGCTGACAGAGTCTAGCAGATCACCGCTCGTTTACATCGTTGATCGGGCCCTCCTCGACCCGTGGAATAGGACCCTTAGGTGACTTCCAGTTAAGCAAAATCTTTAACTTTAGTGCCCACTCCCCCCACAAAAAAAACAAACAGCAACAACAAAAACAACAAAAAAACACCATAATGAAACTGCATAGAACAAGACCCCCCTTTACCCCAGTCAGTATTTTGCACCAGTATGTGTAAGCAAAAGCTAGGAGAGGGTGTAAAGATTAAAGATATACAAAACCTGTTAGGGCACACACCATTGTTATTAATGAGACCTGTTATCAATATTTTTTAAACGTGTTTCAAATGCTCTGTAAATGCAGAACGCCGATTAGCCACATAGAGTGGAGTAAAATGCATTTATGGCTGCGATTAAAATGTGGTGCAAAGAGGCAAATACGTGACAAAAAGACCACGCTACCTTTGGATTATCTACCATGTAGTTAAATCTGCGTCATAGGTCAGTTTCCGTTCACACATTTTCAGAAGCATGTGAATGAGATATTTCACATTAAGGCCACTGTAATATGGTGTGGAATTTCTGCACATGAATCCTAAACATAGGATAGCATAACAACACATGAGAAGTTGCAGAGGAAACAAATTACTAAAGATCCTGAGTAGAGATGAGCGAACCTGGAGCATGCTCGAGTCCATCCGAACCCAAACTTTCGGCTGTATCCATGTTTTCCAAACAACCTTAGAGTTTTATCCAGCTCTAAGTTCAGCAGCCCCCGCTAATCAAATGCCGAACGATCAGGTTCAGATGGACTCGAACTCGGTTCGCTCATCTCTTATCCTGAGTAATTGGAAGCTAAAATCCATGGCTGTATCCATGTTTTTCAGGACTCCCTAGGGATGCATCCAACTTCTCCAGCAATCGGGAGTCAAATGCTAAGCATTTGGGTTCAGCCAATTCACTCACCACTATTGATGATTATCCATAGGATAGCTCATGGTTCACTGACTGCCAGGGTGCTGTTTGGCGCATTGCACTTCAAACTGAACAGTATTTTTCTCTATCCACTGTGTAGGGGTGGCAACATATAACATAAGCAGGGCCTGAGCTGCAGTTACAGCTCTCCAATACTACTTATTAAACGTTGACAAAGTTCATTCAATTTGCCCTTATGTGAGTGGAAGATGTTTTGTTAAAGTTGCAGTATGAATACAGATCTGAGGTATAACATTCATTATATAACTTATCCTAAGTTATAGCCTATGTGTGTAGGGACTTTATTAGTAGAACAGTAAATGCAGCTCTGGAGTATTACACAGACTGGAAGGAACACAGGATCAGTACAGGGTAAGTTGCCTCCACAATAAGAATAGTGAGTTCAGCTCTGGAGTATAATACAGGCTCAGTACAGCATAAATATTGTTATATGTGTACACAGTAACTGTTATTTATGGAGATTTATTCTATATGAAAACTAAAATGGTTGACATGTTTTTTAAACGGAATTCTTACAGAGCAGTTGATGTGTGCAATGTCCTCGCTCTGATGTGTTCTTCCTTCGCTGTTACATAACTGAGCTTCCTGAGCCCTGAAAGAATGTAAATTGTTCTTGTCCGGAATTGCAGATCTTGTCTGAAGGAAATCAAAGCTCTCAAGTGTAAATTTCCATTCCCTAACAGCAGCTCCTTGGTGGGCACCACATCTACACCAGTGGATGGGCAGAAGCTTAAACCTAATGCTTCTTGAAGCTGAGCTGGCTGCAGTTATGTTCAGTCTATGCCATCATAAACACAACAGCCATGCAAATCTTCTTTCTTAAATTGAATGTAAAAGCAGGTACATCACTTTAAGATTGTTACATTATTAGACCAGATGCTGGTGCGCAGTCGTTTTTTTGAACCGCGGCCCGGATCCCACACACAAAGCCGGTCTATTCCGGGTAACCGTCCCTGCCTGAAGCACTGGACGCGGGCTCGTCTGCCCCCAGTGTGAGGAACCCCTGCCCCTCTGTGATGTGGCTCCATTAATTCTAATGGAGGTGTGTTATAGAGGGACGGGCCCGCCTCCAGTGTTCCAGGCCGGGCCGGCATCCAGGAATAGGCCAGGGTTCAAAAAAGGACCGCGGTAACTGCATCCCCGCACCAGTCTATTAATGAAAAATCTTAAAGCTTATGTACCTGTTGGTACATTTGCTTTAAATATTTACTACATTTTATTAGTGCAGGTAAAATGGATCAAACTAAACCTTTTAAAATACTGAAAATTGACATAGGTCCACAACAAATCCACTGTGTATCGTATAAACGTATAATGAGATACATACATGGGGATGGCATGGAAGAATGCGTCACTCCTTCACTGTCAATCAAATCCACCTTGTTCGCTTCATTACAGTTTATGGAGTGAAAGAATCAGGTGTTCTTCCAGCAGATGAGTGGCGTGTACTGCTGCACACTCCATCCAGCTGTATCTTGGATGGAGACCCGCTGCGATCAGTATCTTGTGACCCTTCAGAAGTAACTCCATGTGACAGTATGACAGCAGCATCTGGTTGTATTAAAGATCTCCTCTTGCAGTGAATGAGAAGGACAATTGACTCACTGCAAGTAGAGATCTTTAATAAGGGGAAGAAGTGAAACACAAAGCCTATTTCAAAGTTGCATAAAAACCTGTTTAGGGTATAAACCCACACACCGTATATGCAGCAGATATGCAACAAATACGCAGCAGATTTGTTGGTACAGATTTGATGCTGTGTTCAGTTATTTAGATCTAATCTGCTGCGATTTTGCTGCGATTTTGCTGCGAGTTTGCTGCGTATCGCAGCAGTAAATACGCTGCATATACGGTGTGTGGGTTTATACCCTTAATGTGAAAGACTAGATGATACTAAAATGTCTCCAACATTAGCATGGAAAAAAGGACAACCTGTGGCCCCTGGGCTCCTCCTACTTCTCTGCTCCCTCATAAGTACGATAAAATGTTTTTATTTCTGGATCTTAAAGCAGTTATGCACATTATCTGGATTCTTAGCATTCTTCATTGCAATGAGATCACAGATTTTATTTTGCACTGGTGAGGGCCACAGGTCACCCTTTGGTCAGGAGGTCACTCTGAGAATACACCAATTTTATGTACAGTATAAATATATTTTAGTGCATTTTTTGTTCTTGGGACTGCTTGGAGATGCTGGAGAGATAGGAATGAAGTCAGTTCTCAAGGAGGAGATAATTCAAAACAAAATTCTTTGTGTTTGGTGGTTTACAAGCTGGGAACTATTAGACAGGGTGATGCTGAGAAACTTCCTAATCTCCCTCATATCGCCTCAAAAAGTTTAAATGTGCAGTAGAGCACACTTTTTCGGGGTCAGGGGAATTGAATAGCAGAATTGGCAATAAACGATTACTTTAAAGTGACACTGTCACCCCCTTTGTGCATTCTGACATCTCTACACATGTGTAAAAGGTAAATTTAACATTTTTCATACCTTATTTCATATCATAAGTCATGGTGCTTGTTCAAGTAAAAAGTAATCTTTTATCAACTGCAGATTGTATTAAGTGTGCGTGGCCTCGCAACATTAGCGCCACTTAGCCCGGCCCACAACTGTACCATTGGCCCCGCCCCCTTGACACGCAATGGGCGACAAGGTGGCAGGGCCAACTGTGGTGCTAATGCCGCGAGGCCACGCCCACTTAACACAATCTGCCGTTGATAAAAGATGACTTTTTACTTGAACAAGCACCATGAAGTATGAAGCTAAATTTACCCTTTACACGTGTGTAGAGATGTCAGAATGCAAAAAAGGAGGTGACAGTGTCACTTTAAGGTCAGAAACCTCTAAACCATGATGGTTTTCAACAAAGCTCAGTATTTGTGTCCCTTTCTACAAGTGTTCCTGGTCTTCCAGCCACACAAGAAGTTCTATGGATAGAAACATCTCCCTGGTGTTAGACTGAATTTTGTCAGTGAGGTAAATGGCTATGAGAGCGATGGCCACACCAATGAAAAACAAAACATTGAGAGTGTAGGAAGGGAGGAGGTCTACTTCTGCAGTGTCCTGGAATGGATGTGTTACTGCTACGTGATGGAATTGTCTTTTAGGGTCTGTTCACATGTGAGCTTCTCGCACATAAATTCACAGTGATACTGATTGCTATCAAGTCAATGTATGTGTATTCTCGCTGCGTGTTTGGTGTGATTTTTACATGCGAGTTTTGATTTTCACATGACTAAGGGATAGTCTAGCTACCCGTTCTTAACCTGACTACCTTTCCCCCCAATAAAGACGCCAAGTCCTGTTGGAGAAAAAAGGCCACAGCAGCCGCATTTATTAACAAAATAACTTATTAACTTTAATATATAAAATACTTTTCAACATTTATATAAACAGTAAAGATGGGAGGGGTTCTTGAAGGCATCCCATAATTGCTACCAAAACCTTAGAAAACACCATAACCAGGTCTCCACTTTATCTATGGCCGTCTTCACCCGACCCAGAGGCACCCAATGGGAGACCACCAGCCCTCCCCGGGGACCATGCCCAGGGGACCAAGTATAACTGGGTAACACCCCAGCCCCGAACACAGTTTACCATAACAGGTATATAGGAGGAGGATGTATGCCTCCTCTCCAGTCCACAGAATTTTCCTAATAGCCGAAGCCTTCAAAAAGCCCCTCCCACTTCTGCCATAGCGACCATACGTGACCCCTTACGAATGGTCGCCCCTCCACAACTCAAGGGCTCTCTCAACGCCATCCCGCACCCCCAGATTCCACAAATCCTGCCCTATCGCATTGAGATGCACGCCATCAGAACCCAGAAACTCAGCCGCTCCATCCTTTAATTCCTGATGCCTAATGACAACACCACCATTTCTGGCCACAAACCGCCCCACAGCTTTATTGAGCTTAACTCTGGCCTTATTAATACGGTCCACAGATCTGGCTTGCCGCCATTTCCTCCTTGCAACTATGTCCGACCAGACCGAAATAATCCCCGGAAATGTGGTCCATAGCCTGAGCAAGTCAAGCTTAATGTCCCTCATTACGGCCCGTGACGATCTGACCCCTAGATCGTTCCCATCGGCATGGATCACCAAAATATCCGGCCCCCGATCCATGCCAGCAAAGAACTGCAACTCAGGTAATAGACGGGACCACATCAACCCCCCAAAACCCAACCACCGGACTTGCACTTCAGACCTTGTGAAACCCAGCTGCCGTCCATTCGGTCGCAGGTCGGCTCGCGCAGCCCCCCTGCAGACATACGAGCGCCCGACAATCCAGACCAGGCACGGGGAAGCATCTGAAAAACACAACAGCACACACAACGATTACTGCATCCCCCACACGGAAACAAAGCTCCCCACTCCCTTTCTCACAACAGCTGCGGGCGAATGTACAAGCGAAATCGGTCCGATTCCCACCTACCGATCCGCTTTATGACCTCAGGAGACATCCCCCACCTAGCCGCCTCCGTGGCAAACTAAAATCACTGGGAAGCAATCCCACAATCCCCATGCATTTTTGGAAAACCTGGACGAACTGATATACGGACAAGTAAGCACCGTTCCCATGCAACAACAATGGACCATCCCCGGGCGTTCGAACCTCAAGGAACAATCGATACCTAGCAACCGGGCACACCTCTGATCCAACCCACTCCCGCAAGTGCACCACAAGCCCCTTACCCCTCTGATCAGTCTTCGACTTCCGTATGCAACATTCCAAAACAGACTCCCGAAGCACCACATCCTCGGCCAACAGACCCCCACTCCTGCCCCTGCTAGGTGCCACCAGCTCAGAAATCCGGAAAGCCCCGAAAAATGCCAGAGAAAAAGCCAGAATAAACAGCTGACACTTGTACCAGGACCGAGGGCACGACCGCCACCAATTGCCACAGTAAAGACAGGGAAACCGGCCTACGAGCGTCCCGAACCGCCTGCCCCTCTGAAAACCACCAAGAAGGACTTCGTCCTATCCCGGTCACCCCGCGCCTGGAACCAGAAAGCCAACGCCAACATACGCTGACTAATTCCCGAAGAGGACATCCCCCTTTCAAAAGACCTCCCCACGTAATACATCAAGCACATCTCCCAGTCACGCGGGCCACTCACACCAGACAGCTCACTCAGGAAATTTTCCCATTCCCTCCAAAACCTGACATAGGTGTTCCACGTCGCCGGACATACAGATCTCCGCACCAAGCTTAAGGCCGACCTCAAACCATCTGCCACAACTTCTCCGGACAAGGACTGCAATGAAGATCCGCCCCAGGCGCCAGCTCCCGAAACCTGACCCACTGAAATCGAAAGAGGGCGTCAGCAATATCATTATGGACCCCTGGCAAGTGTACTGCAGTGAAATGGGCGTTCAATTCTAAACCCCTCAAAACTATGTACCTCAGCAGTTTTACTACAGGAGGGGAACTGGCCGACTGTGAGTTAATGGCCTGAACCACCCCCAAGTTGTCGCACTGAAAGCGCACCCGTCTATTCCGCAGGCACTCCCCACACAACTCCAGAGCGACCACAATGGGAAACATCTCCAGCAAGGCTAAATTCCACACCAATCCCGCAGAAACCCACTCCAACAGCCACCTAGCGGCACTCCAGTGCCCCGGCAAAAAGGCCCCATAGCCGCGTCCGTAAACAACTCCAACTCGGAACTGGAAACCGCTGCCTCCATGACTATATTCCGCCCATTATACACATCCAAGAACCCCCGCCATACCAATAAGTCCTCCCGCAGCTCCGCGGACAACCGAACAAAGTGGTTCGATCGGTCCACGCCCGCGGTCGCCATAGCCAACCTCCTGCAGAAGATTCTCCCCATGGGCATCACCCTGCAGGCGAAGTTAAGGCGCCCTAGCAGCGACTGAATCTCCCTCAAACGCAATTTTTTCCTCCCGCACGCCCCTGCATCTGCAGCCTTGAGCTCTGCTAGCTTATCATCCGGCAGCTGACATTCCCACCGCTCCGTGTCAATGATTATTCCCAAAAAAACTAATCACTGTCGCAGGACCCTCTGTCTTGTTGGGTGCCAGCGGGACCCCGAACTCCCGAGCCATTCGCTCCAACGTCTGCAAAAGCGCCGCACAAACCCGCAAACCCCCCGGTCCAACAAACAAAAAATCGTCAAGGTAGTGTAGCACGGAAGCCACTTGGGGCTCCCGCCGCACTACCTATTCCAAAAACGTACTAAAAGCCTCAAAAAAGTCACAAGAGATGGAACAGCCCATCGGGAGACACAAATCAACATAAAACTGCCCCTGCCAACGACACCCCAAAAAACGAAAACTATCAGGATGCACGGGCAATAAGCGGAACGCCGCCTCTATGTCCATTTTAGCGAGCAACGCCCCCTCCCGTACCGTCGCACCCACTGCAACGCTGTATCAAAGGAAGTATAAGACACCGCGCACAACTCTGGGTCTATGCCATCATTCACCGACGCCCCGGCCGGGTGGGAAAGGTGATAAATAAGCCGAAACTTATTCGGCTCTTTTTTGGGCACTAGACCTAACGGAGAGACCCATAACCCCGGCAGCGGGCACTCGTCAAAAGGCCCTGCCATCCGGCCCAATTCAACTTCCTTCAACAATTTTTCAGTGACGACCTCTGGTCGCACCAATGTCTACACCAAGATCCGCCCCTCCCCCACGGGAGCCCCCGTAGGACCCGGAATCCGGAAGCCAACACTAAACCCTTCCCTCAACAAGTTCGCTGCATCCCTATTTGGGTACCGCTCTAAATACGGCAGCATCCTTACCACCCTTACCGGTGTCGCCCCTCTTCTGGTCAGATTCGCCCAGGCTGTGAGACCCCCCACAGCCGGAGCACTCATGTTTGCAGCGGCAGTCGGAGGCAAACTTGCAGTGCCCCTCATTGAACTGCCAGCAGCAGCCCTTACCCCCAGAGGCCGATCACCCTGTGGCGGTTCCTGAACCGCCGGCTGCATCCCGAAAGGACTGCCCCTACCCAGAGCCCCTAGGCGCTGCCATCAACCTCATCCAAAGACTGATGTCTTTGTGATCCCAACGTAACTAAGGGTGAACCGCCTTACGCTGGCGAAACTGCTCATCGTACCTGAGCCACGCGTTCCCCCCATACACCCGATACGCCCTGCCTATCGAGTCCATATAACAAAACAGCCCGGAACAATTTTCCGGGCTCTTCTCCCCCACAACACTGGCCAATATGGCGAATGCCTGGAGCCAGTTGGCAAAGGTGCAGGGGATAAGTCTATATCGCCGACGCTCCTCCTCCTCCTTCTTGCTCTCATTAGGCTTAACCCGATCCAAATTAAACTTCTCAAAGGGAAGCATTGAGAAGATCTCCACATACCCCCCCTTCCAAATACGCTCCCTAACCTCCTGCTTCAAATGCGCCCCCAGCGGCTCCTCAAAGCACACGTGCACTTCCCCCCTGGCTGAGTCCGCAATGCGCAACTCCTCCCCAGGCTTCTCCGTCGCCACTGGGCCCTTTCCGTCCCCGCACCAGACTCCCTACCGCCAACCGCCCGGACCCCAAAGCCACACCTGAACCCCCCGCAGGCCCCCCAGACACCGCAGCCCCTGTGCCAAGCCCAGCAGAGCCCCACACAACCCCTGGAGACGCACGCGCAGCTGCAGCGCCCTGCCCTAGCAGCGCTTGAATCCCTTGCAATAAGGCCTGCACCCCTGCTAAATTGAGTGTAACGTCCCCCCCAGACCCTGTGTGTGATGCAGTAGTGGTACACTCACCTGACCGCACAGCGGAGGACCCTGCGGCGGTCGTCAAAACACTGGAACCTGAAGATCCCGGCACTCCATCATGATCCTGGACCTCAGACCCGGGCCGCGCCGTAAGGCTGCCCGTCTCCTCCTGCCTCGCCGCACCAGGAATCCTGACCACCGAGCGTGGGCCAGGCCGCTCATCACCAGGGAAGGCAAGGGGCCCCGTAGCAGGTGGGGGCAACAAAGGCCCCGCAGCGCCGTCTCCGGCCTGGTCCTCCAGGCTGTCCAGACTGAAGGCCAGGCTGGCTCCGCCCCCTCCGTCGCGGTCTTCCTCGACGCTCTCGGGCCCGGTGTCTCGCGCGGACCCCCTCGCAGCAGAAGGGGCCGTCAGCACATGCGCCCCTGAGGGCCGGCTGTCACTTCTCCCCGGAATTATGCCCCCAGAATGCCCACCGGCTGGGGAGGCCGCAGCTGCGGCCATGGACCGAGCACCTTCCGACTTCTGACCTCTTCTGCTGCTATGCCGCCGGCGCCCACCAGGTGGCAAGGCCACAGCGCGCCGCTGCGGCCTCTGACGTCATTAATCTGCGTCGAAGCGCCCCTCCCGGCCCGCACCGGAGCCTGAGGGGTTCTACTCACTGTGGCCCCACTTCTTGAACGCTGGGCCTTCCCCCGCAAGGTGACACGGCAGGGGAAACGACTGCCAACTCCTCCCGCCTGCTGCGAAGACCGGGGACCCGTCCAGAAGATGGGGACCTCACCCGGCCCATCACTCCGCGCCGCTGCAGCGGATTCCTGCTCTCCCTCACCCCGGTGGCCAGCGGGAAACGAGCAGGGGAAGAGGGAGGAGGGTCCCGAGGGGGGCTCCTTCGGCGGGCCGGGAGCACAGTGCTTAATCTGGACTCAGCCTCTCCGGGGGGCCTGGAACGTCGGGCCCTGGTCCTCACCCCCGCCAGGGGCTCCAGGTCACTGGGAGCAGAAGAAGGACCTCCCAGCAGTTGTTGCTCCAGCCATCCTGGGCCCTGGAGGGCCGCCAGGTCACGCAGCTGCCGCAGCAGCTCTTCAGCAGACAGCGTCTTCTCAGGTCAGTCACACCTCAGGCTCTGTCTCCTCACTCTTCTGCTCCCGGGCTGAACTGACTGACCATGTGCTGCCCAGCCCCCTCTTTATAACCCTCACAGCCCAGCTCCACCCTCTCCCTCGTGCTTCCTTCCACCCTTTACTCCCCAGAGCTACCTAACTCCTGCAAACTCCCCTTGTCATGCAGCTCCCTCCATTACCCCTGCGGGACATTACGGGGCTTCCTTGATTTTCACAGGCAAGTTCAACACCACAAAAAACACAGCTACTTTCATGCCAGTTTGATGCAAGTTCTGTTCGAGTTGTACGTGTGAACAGACCCTTATAGTGTTTTCTATGTAAACTTTTTGGAGCCGTAGTTTTTACTTTTGGCCACACAATGCCGCGTTATTGGTAAGGTAATGAGGCTTAATGCATTTTTCTGTATTCTGTTGCATTATCAACACAAAGGTTTGCACAGGTTTGCACTCAGCCTATTAATGGTGACTGTCCCATAGGTTCCCACCTATGGGACCTCAAGTGTTTCTCCACTAATGGAAGACTAGTCCCAACTCGCTGTATGAAAACCCTGTTGGTTCCAGTATATTAGACTAGTGGTGTTGTGTAAAGTTTAGTCTATGTCTTTGTTCCTGTGTGATTCTCACAGCACTATGCTGTGCAAAACCTTAAAGGGGTTGTCCGGGATTTTTCGATAAACTAGCATTGCATCGACCTCTGTGGGTGTTGCATATTCTACATACACTTCTATTTTTTATTTAGAGCGCTTACTGTGTTCTCAGGCTCAGTCACATGACCACTCTCCCTGTGCTTTCTTTACTTCCTGTGAAATTCTGTTCCCTTTCTGTTTCCTGTTCCTGCCAGTGAGGGAACAGTGAGTCATCAGGTGGGTGGGGTTATGCATATATTTCTTTAGCCACACCCCTAACATCTAACTGACATCTGAGCCCAGAAGAAACTGCAGCAGTATGGAGAGCATGACAAACTACAATCTCTGTACAGCACTGCAGCATAGGTTGGAGCTATAAACAGTAAATAAAGGAACTATGAGGGGGTGATTTATCAAAACTTGTGCAGAGGAACAGGGGAGCAGTAGGTTTCATTTTCCAAAGCTTTTTTTTTTTTTTATGAAAGAAGCAATCTGATTGGTCGCTATGGGTAACTGCTCCCCTGCACAGACTTTTCTAAATCTTCCCCTATATTGTTACTATTGTAGTGTAAGGCTGGGTTCACACTACGTATATTTCAGTCAGTATTGTGGTCCTCATATTGCAAACAAAACCAGGAGTGGATTAAAAACACAGGCTCTGTCCACACAATGTTGAAATTGAGTGGATGGCCGCAATATAACGGTAAATAACTGCGATTATTTCAATATAACATCCACTCAATTTCAACATTGTGTGAACAGAGCCTTTCTGTGTTTTCAATCCACTCCTGGTTTTGGTTGCAATATGAGGACCACAATACTGACTGAAATATACGTAGTGTGAACCCAGCCTAAAGATGTGAGTGTTAGGACAGTGCTGCTGCTGTGTGTAATATGGAGAGGAGAGAGGAGACTTCACCTCATGGCAGTCACCATGTCATCTATCAATCTATTGCTGAGGTAACTTGTATCAGAATGCTGCCTCATTGAGACCCCGCCCACCTGTAGGATGGCTACTTAGTGTATCTGTAATCCAGGACTATAACTCCAAACATATACATGTGTGTTGGGGTTTGTAGTGCTACAACAGATAAAAGAGTGAAAAAACTAGTTGATTTGATAACATAACTAATTGGCAGACACTGAGCCACCATGCTGCTCAAAAGACACTTGTAGTAATACAGACATTACCTGCCTATGGGTAGAGGGGGTGGAGCTATAGGCTTGCAGAGCTGTGATGTCACTGCTGAGCCCTGTGACCTGGAAGTTCTTTATGTAAACAAACACAAATCCAAAAAGCAGCAACAGAGGAGGAGGCCCAGGGGCACAGAGGAGAAAAAAGGTTAGAGAAATCCACTAAGGGAAAGGGACAGATTACATATTATTCACATTTCCAATAAGAAAAAAATGTTGGACAACCTCTTTAAGCTGAGGCAACTACCAGAAGAGGGGAACTAAAACTGCCTATGTCTGGCGGATTGAATCCAGTATTTCTCAAGAAGTTCTTCAGCTAACCAGAACTATCCCCAGTGGTTGGAAAAGCAGCAAGTAGCCGAGGTGCTCCACTGGAGTTTGCTCGATCACCTGGTGCCACCTCATGGGATTAGCTCCACCTGGATGCCCTAGCCTGGGCCTGTGTTCCTTGATCTGGCACTCTCTGATCTCTTATGGTAATGCTGCGTTTACACGGAACGATTATCATGCGAATTTGCACGATAACAATCGAATTCGAACGATAATCGTTCCGTGTAAACGCAGCGAACGATCAAACGACGAGCGAGAAATCATTCATTTTGATCTTACAACATGTTCTAAAATCGTTGTTTGCAAAAAATTTGCAGATCATTCCGTGTAAACAGTCGTTGCGAAAGTCCGGCCGCCCGCAGCCTGGCCCCCCGCTCATCCGCAGCCCGGCCCCCTGCTCATTCACAGCCCCCTGCGCCGCCCCGATCGCCACCCCCGCCGCTCCGACATTGTTAATCGTACGATCGGCCGAATTATCGTTCAGTGTAAACGCAGCATAAGAGGACCTAATGAAAAGTTGTGCTTCATAGACAAGTCCCCGTGGTAGCCTACTAGTCCTTTATACAAGCCAACTTTATCTAAAAGACTGTCCTATGCCAGTCACTTAAAGGATAAATCCAGCCACACAGGGAAAAAAGTGGGGTAAGGCTGTAGAATCAGCAGTTACATTACATTTCTAAATTGTAAATGTTTGGATTCCCTAATGAACTTTGGAAAAAAGGTTTTGGCCAAACCTCTTCTTTAACTACAATCACTTCCAGTATCTTATTATCACTGGCAATCATCTTCAAGTGCAAAACTACTGTTGGGTGCAAACTTATGCAAAAGACTTTCTGTCTTGTACTGTCTCTTTAAGAAGCATTACAATAAAGTTATTCAAGTGGTTAAGATAAGAACTTGGACTCTGTTCATCTGCAAAACCACTACACACTACAGGGACTACCTACAACTATAAAGGGCATGTGTCTGGGACCCAGGGAGGGCTCACACCACACAGGCCCTGTGACAATTGCTGCAGCGGTACTGCAACTGGCTCTAATGAATACCAGTTGGCCCCCATGGGTTACCACACCTCATTAGAATGACTAGAAAAGCATTGCCAGAGGATGTGCTGTTGTGCTTTGGGCACTGCTAAGATGTCCTTGTGTGGCCAAGGTCCTTGGAGTTTCAAGTGCTATAGGGAGGAGTGGTCTTTGATAGTGTCTGGGGCCAGCATAGGTATGCAGGGCTGCTGAACAACTATGAGGAGTTGTATGTACTGTACCCTTTTGTTCTACTACAGGGCTAGAATATTAGCCCCCTATGTCTTAAAGCACTGCTTCTCAAACTTTTTGTTCTCGGGCCTCACCAGGCGTTCCATGTTGATGCTCGGGCCTCACCCATAAAACACTACCCCAGCCAGATATCACCATGGTAGGGCACATTATATCCCAGAGCAGCCCCAAATAAGCACCAAAGTGCAGAAATAATTACAGCTTCACCTGCAGTAACACCACATACTGCTCCACCTGGAAACTAGCACCACAGTGCAGTACTCGTGTAGTTAATAACGCCACTAGTGCCCCACAAATAGTTTTTTCCCACTATTGCCACAGGACTTGATACCGGAGGTGTCTGAAATTTCCTGGGGAAACAGACATAATAAGTATCCTATTAAGCCCTATCTCCTTCTCCCACCTCTTGGCAACAGTCAGATCCCATCTTACTGGTGACAACATGCTCCTTAGCTTTCTTGGGCTTTCTTAGCATCTAGGGAAGCTGAGGCGTATGGCTTCTCCCTCCAATCATCATCTCTAGGTGGCATGGCCTGTAGATGATGTTCTCCAATCAGAAGTTGTGCTCCTCTCTAGGCCACAGGCAGTGCCTCAACCAAAGCCTGAAAGATTATAATATGGGCGGTCCGGACTGTCGTTCAGAACACCCATATGATAATATACTGCGACGTTCTGCGGGCCAGCCTAAGGAAATGAATTTCCTCAGTGGGCTGTAGATCCTTAAGTCCCTGCTGTGTGCCATTGTCGGGCACAGACTGTGAGCTGCCTGCCTCTCACTAGTGAGGCGTGCCTCACAGTTTGAGAAACACTGTCTTAGAGACAATGTAGATATTTGGGACAGCTGTCGTTCCAGATGTGACTGTTTTTGGCCCCTGAAATATGTTGCATTGTTATAGTAACAATCAAATAAGAAGTACCCTCTTGCCAAGAAACAGCATCTACATAAAATCTTTGTACAGTTTTTATTAATTTGCAGTTTTTATTTTATTTTATCTGAAAGTTTGCTTTTATATTGTTGTACCATCCAAAAACCTGAACAGGACCCAGAACAGACCCTTGTGGCACACCGCTTGTAACCAGTCTCTGCTCAGAATATACACCATTAACAATAACCCTCTGATATCTATCCTTTAGCCAACTACAAATCCACTGACCCTTCCAGGGATTAAGCCAAATTTTCAATATCAGTAAATTATGTGGAACTGGATCAAAGGCTTTGCTGAATTCCAGATAGGCGATGTCCTAGGCACCACCTTCACCCAGCATATCTGTGACGTAGAGAAAGAAATCAATGAGATTAGTCTGACATGATCTGCCCTCAGTAAAGCCATGCTGGTTCAGGTCCAACAAGTTATTGGTTTTTAGGTGGTAATTATCCTCTATTTCAGGAGAGTTTCCATTATTAAACCTTCTACGGCCAGTTCCCTATCCTTCTTGTATATAGTAACAACACTTGTTCTTTGCCAATCATCGGGAACATTTCTGTTAGTAAGGACTTAAAATGTGCCTGTTGTTTTGGGTGAATCAGTAGCACTATATCTGGCCATTAGTAATCTTGCGTATGGCATTTTTCTGCAGATTTCTGCTCTGCAAGTTGTCTTTTAAGGCCGTACTACTGGATCTGACAAATCTGCCAGATTAGTGCTCTCTTATAGACCCTATTACATGGATCGATAACCATGTGGCCAGGAGACATTTTCTTTAATCAGCAATCGTCCGCACATCTCTTATGTGAAATATGTGCAGCCAATGGTGGATTATTTTTTGACAGGTCAGAGGAGAGGGATCAGCCGGTGACGAGTGTTTGCTTGTTCGCCAACCGATCACTCACTCGATTACATGGGGAGATATCTGCCTGATTTGACAGATAATCTGTGTAAAGTCCCTATTCCATGAAACTATTATCAGCCTTACTTTGGCCGATAATCATTAAGTGTAATAGTACACCGTCACATCAGCCAACATGCACGTCGGCTGATTGTGGTCTTTCAACATGTTAAAAAATTCAGATCATGTCAGCAACGGTCTGGTACTCATTGCGCCATGTAATAGGAGCGACGGCAGCAGACTGCCATTGACTTCAATGGGTAGCCCCTCTCGCTGCTCCCCGCTCCCTGTCTGTGCATGTAATAGCACAGGTAGCGAGCAAGGATTGAAGGGGAAGCGAGCGCTGATCTGACATTATAGTGCTGTGTAATACGGCCTTAAGAGGGTCCTTAGTTATTTTTCGCTTTAACACGTCGTAACCAAACGATATAACGTTTAAAATGAAACATACTGAAATGGAAACAAATGGAAAAATGCACTGTAAACCTGGCCTTGACCTTCTTTTTTGTCTTATTTCGTACACTTCCTGTTTCTTTAATAATCCTATAGCAAGACTTCTTTTTTGGATCATTTTATTGTTTTTATATTCCTAATTTTAGTTAATTTTCTAGTAAACCACAGTGCGTTCTTTTTACTTTTACAACTTTCTGGTTCTGCTAATTTGTTTAGCATACAGTATACTGTAGTTCAGTTGCCTTTAACAATAAGGATGAGGTCATGCTCTAAATTCTATAATTGCAGTTAACGTCTGTAATCTGCCTTACATAATCATATGTGCTGATAGTTAATTGATGATTGTGTACCACCTCCTAACTGATGCCACCAGTTATTAATATATCCTATGAGGTCATGCATAAAGTTATACATGTTTACTGAAACTATGCCTGCATGATTGACAGTCAACTGATAACAAAGTCCCAAACAAGGATAGGGATAGGAGGGGGAGTGAGGAGGTGTTAGATACTCTCTTTCTCATTGCACAGAAGAATAAAAAAACTTTTCTATGTTCTGGAAGCAGAGCTGGATATATGAAAGGTACCATGTGTCTCCTTGACCCAACAACATCTAACGGTGTCAGCTGTTTGGAGCATGAATTGCAGCTGACAGTCATTTTATTGTATTTTCAGTGGCTCTCTTGTTTAGTAGGTCATGGTATTATCTTGTATAAACCGGTTTCTTTCTGGTTGTCCTTTGCTTTTGTAGAAGGAAATTAATAGAACAAAAGCTACACAATTATAGAACATTTCACAGTTTAATCTGACATAGAATGTCAAGTATTTTACACATCCTTAGCTTTACTTAGGGACCTTGTACATGTTCTTTTACAAGGACAATTGTTTATTCAAAGCCCTTTGACTTCCTTTATCCTCAATTCGCACACATATGGGTAATTTATCTGCCCATAAGAAACGACCTCTATCTCATAAGGATCTTGAGTAACATGCTGCCTTACATCCCAGTCACACCTCAAGCTGCATTCACAATTATTCTGGTTTTGTGTAAGCATAGAGCAGTACATTATGGAAGCTCTCATAGCTTTTACATAATAAAGGCCCTATTACACGGGCCGATGCTGAGGAACAAGCAAGTGATTCCCCGCTGGGAGGCGCGACCGGTCACTTGCCAGATGGTGCTGTGTGACTCCACTACAGTAGTGGTTGGTCGGGGAATAGCTCAGCCAGGTGTTATGCTGTCGGGACACTAGTGCCGGTTGGGCACACAGGTATGACGGCACACCTGTTTTTTCTTTAGTGAGGCTGGCTAAACCCTTTACCCTGTGGTCAGTAAACTGCTGGGCTATTTGGGAGTCCCTTGGGTGCTTATCACTGTGGTCCGGAGTGGAATTGGGACCCACCCGGACTATTGGTTCCGCCACCCACAGAAAGGGGAGATGACCCAAGGAAGTTGTACTGACTGTGTAGGTGCTTGGACTAGAATCACAGAGTTCTGTTACAATAAATAAACTCTTCTTTACTGCAGGAATACTTGATACAGTAATACACAATAGGCTTTTGGCTGGATAGGATACCTTGGACTTTAGTAACCAGATCCGTGCTGAGAGCTTGAAAGAGAGTACAGCCATGCTGACTGAGTTGTGTGTTGAGAGGTAGAAGTCGTTCAGAGAAGTAGAGAGGAGGATGATGAGAGAGTTCCAACCCAAAGAAGTACTGTGCTCTGCCAGAACTTGAGAAGGAGAATAGACAGAAATACTTGAACATAGAAAGAACACTTGTGCCCGTGTTTTGACTCTTTTGGTCTTTGTATCACCTATTGCCCACCAGTGTTGGCTGACACAAGCCCCAGACCTTGTTACTTGGGATGAGCAGAGTGGTCAGAATTTTCTGTTTACACCTGCGCTGCGAGAGAGAGTACTTAGGCTTCTAGCAACTTTGCTCTATTTGGATCAGTTGGATCAGTTGGATACTGTCCTGAACTTTTAGACTTCTTCTCGGCGTTGGCTGGGATGATCCCTGACTTGTCCTCTCTAAGTGTGCGTTCAACACTGCATAGTGTTTGGAAGTGCTGCTTTCAAGAAGCGAGTGCTCTTGCTTCCCATGTGTGTCTGTTCCCTATCATACCCCAGACTACACTGGATTTGTCCTAGTTGTGTCACGCCTCTTCCTCTCCCCATGTGACAACTTCTTACAACATATGTAACATGTACTGTGAGTGGGTGAGAAAAGAGTGCAAGAAAAAGAGAAGGATAGAGATAGGTAGAAAAGAGAAAGAACTCTCATTGGTGCACAGATCACAGAGACAATAACCCTTTAACTTCTACAGCTGTGTAATACTTAGGCGTACAATACATACACTAGCGACATCTGGTAAAATATAGGAAATACTTCACTACCACTAATACTTTGAAATACAGGCTTTTGCGAGGGGTGTAAAGACAAGGAACACTTGGAGTGGGACACCACACAGGGATCCTTGTCTTTCAACATGTTGAAAGACAACAATCAGCCGAGATCGTTAGCTTTTAACATTACCTATTACACTAAGCCATTATCGGCAAAAATACGGCCTCCGCTCTCCGCGCCTCTCTGCTCAAAGAATTGACATGTCAATTCTTTGAGCAGAGAGACGTGGAGAGCGGAGGTGCCCAAGGCCTCCTATTGAAAGAGATAGAAGGCGGGATTTGGCCCGGAGTCCGCTAGCAGGGGATCCGAGTGGAATTTTGGCGCTGATTCCATAGTGTGAATAAGCCCTAAGATGACATCATAAATCTCCTCTATTGTTCTTATTTTGAAAGCTCATCCACTGCAATATAATACATTGTGTATGGGCAATGTACCCTTTTAAGTTTACTGTAAGGTGAAGAGACACTGAGAGTATGGGCCCTATTCCACCGGACGATTATCGTTCAGATTATCGTTAAGTCGTTCGAATCTAAACGATAATCGTTCGGTTGAAATGCAGTTAACGATTAACGACCGAACGAGAAATCGTTGATTGCTTTATAAGACCTGGACCTATTTTTATCGTTGCTCGTTTGCAAAACATTCGCAAATCGTTCACATTGAATAAGACATCGTTCGGTCATTCGCAGTAGATACGGACGCGATAGCGAAGAAATAGCGAAGAAAAAACTATCGCAAATACGATCATAAGTAACGATATTCGTTCCATGGAAATGAGTGAACGTTTTCAGGTCTTTCGCAATAGCGGTCGTTTGAGATCGTTAACGATTATGCGAATGATAATTGTCCAGTGGAATAGGGCCCTATGACAGTGCTGTATACTAACAATTGACTCCTGGACTCCATTCAGACTCTTGCATTTTCTTCTTCTTGTTGTTTATCTGCAACAGTTAATGTGAGCAAGGTGGAGAGGTGTGACGCCCGAGGAAGGCGCTCAGATGTTACCTCATTCAACCTCTCTGTATTGTGGATTATTAGGTCATCCCTGTCATTGCCAGGAGCCTCTGGATTATTATTAATGGCACATTCAGTACACATGTTCTACATAGACAGCCCTTGATGATGGATGAGCAGTGCACAACCCTCCCATCCCCCGACCATCACTCAGCTGCAGATTCTGCTGCGCATTATGCGTACAACGCTCTGACTACCAATAAATATTTATTCCAAGGCGGTTTCTATTTGTTGCTGGAAGCCAAGATTATGTCTCTTATGTGATGGGTCACTAGAGAGGCATCGGAGATCAGCTGGACCATAGGGAATCCATGTTCTCTTGTAAAACTACAGCAAAGTCATACAAAAACTTTTTAAGCTATTCAGGACTAATGCCCTCCATGAATAGTAATATGGGATCACTCTAGAGATCTTGAATGGTACATATATATATATATATATATATATATATATATATATATATATATATATTCACACATTTATATATATATTGTGTTGCATCGCTCAGATCTTCTCTACTTATCTAATGCTTTTCCTGTATGTGTCAGTCTTCACTGTTGTTTTAACATTCTATTCATTGTTGGGCAGCATATGAACAGAGATATTGGTGAAGCCCAGATAGTATGTCAGTGTGCTATAGTGCACACAAGACAGAAGACAAAGGAGGCCGGAACTTATCCAAACTTATCAGTTAGCTTTTTTAGATGCCTGAATGGCACATCAGTACACTCTGTATAGCTCGGTATATTTGCCATTAGAGGGAAAGCATTTGGCAGCCATATTGCTTCTCACCTAGCTTTTCCAGAAATGCAACTAAAAGAACATCTAAATGCTAAGTTTCCCCATGTTTCTCTTTTCTGTTTGCAATTCCTCCCACAAGGTAAGGACGTGAATGAATATAAGAGATATGTAGACGGTGCCAACCCCAGTCTCATATATCAGGTCTTGGGGATTCATCAATCAAACAGCTGCATAAAAGGTTCATTTTAGGATTAACTCAATGATAGAAAAATCTCCATAAATGGGTCTGAGCAACTAGTTTGTTGTTGTTTTTACTTAACCAAATGTTAATGACATCACCCTGAAAGCAGCTGAACGTTTGCCAAGCGTCTCGGCCTAAAGAAACTCCCTCTCACCCTTCACACGCATGCCGACAAATACTCACGTTAACCCTATTTCCTGCCTGCAAGGCGAAAGGATGACGTGGAGATGTCGGTCTGCGGTGTTTACTGCCACTTTATATGGAATACATCTACAGTCATCATTATTTATAAAAACAGCATGTTGGAAGTAGTAGTTTTCCAACAGCTGGAGAGCCATGGGTTGGGGAACACATAGTCAGGGCTGTAACTATATAGGGTGTGAGGACCCAGGGTTCAGAGTTACATTGGAAAAATAATAAGGCCGCACTTATTGATACAAAAAGCAGGTTCAAATACCAATTCCCACAGTGTTATGTGTATGTAAGGCTTTATGTACTATAGAAGCATAGCACTGAACAGCCACCTTCTCATGGGGGATAGGTGTAAATGGATGCTGATCAGCATTTTAAAAATGTTTCTTTTGTTATTTCTTGCAAGTGTGACAATATTTCTTTAAATGGTCTCTTCATGCTCTCAGGAACTACTGTTGTGTTGTCAGATCCGACCATTGGCACATTGTAGACTGGTGGAAGGTGTAGAGACAGCATGGTCCAGGATTTGTCTGATGTTGGTAGGAAAGTGCTCGTAACTCCAGAGAAAGCAGGGCCGATTCTAGGCTTTCTGCTGCCTTACATGGAAATTGAAATTGTGCCACCACCCAAACATCACTATATACCAGCAGCGAACATACTCCATTTTCCACTAATATAGAAATCATCCTGTCTCACATATAATGCTCCCTCTATACTGCCCCCCCCCATCCACTTGTTTCCCAGTTTCCCATCCCCTACCCTTCCACTATTACCCCCTTCTTCTGCTGTCTTCAGTATGCTGCCTGAAAGGACCAAATAGTATCAGGTAGATAAGGACAGTGTACGTGCCCTCAATTGCCTTGTTAGCTCTGGCACACCACTCACATTACTGCAGGCTGACAAATTTGCGAGAAATTACTGAAAAATTGCCACATATAGGTGCATAATGCAATAATGTGAGGGGTGTGCCAGAGCTTTTCTGACAATGGCCCAGGAGAATTGCCTAGGTTGACCCCCCTCTAATGCTGACCCCGAAAGTGCCCACCACAGGGATCCCTAACAGAGCCAGAAGCTCACCACAACTTGTGTGTGGTGGTGGCCTGAAGAGCTGTCAGCAGGTATGTGTGGTGATTCGCCCCTAGGAGGCGGTACGACTGGTCACTTGCCAGATGGTTAGGTGTGACACCACTCCTGTGATGGCTGGTCGAGGCACAGTCAGCCGGGTGTTCTATTGTCGTGACGCCAGTGCCGGATGGGCACACAGGTACGCTGGCACACCTGCTTTTATTTAAGTGGGCTGGCTATACCCTTTTCCCCTGTGGAAAGTAACCTGCCGGGTTGTTTGGGGATCTCTTGGGCAATTATCATGGTGGTCAGGATAGGAGTAGTGACCCACCCGGACTATTGGTACTGCCACCCACAGAAAGGGGAGATAACCCAAGTATGGTATGCTTACTGTGTAGGTGTTTAGTGAAGAACCACAAAGTCCCAATTTAATAAATAGAATCTGTTTGTGATATAGAAAGCAGGTTATAAAGCTTTGCCTTGATATGGTATGTTTAAACTTGAAGAGGCAGATCTATACTGAGAGATATAACCGTGCTGAGAAGTAAAGAGTTCAGAGGAGTAGAGAGGAGGATGTCGAGAGAGTCTCAACCCAAGTAGTACTGTGCTCTGCCGGAACTTCGAGAGGTAGAATAGGTAGAGTACTTGAAAGAAGAGAGAATACTTGTGCCCGTGTTTTGGCTCTTTGGTCTTTGCACCACCTATTGCCCACCAGTGTCGAGCGACACATCCAAGAGGGTGACATAAGCCCCAGACCTTGTTATTTGGCATGAGTGGTGTACTGAGCGTTCCCTGCTTACACCCACGTTGTGAGATAGAGTGCTTAGGCTTCTAGCAACTTTGCTCTATCCGGATCAGTTCCTTTTCCTTTTATGGATATGGATTTTCCTTTTATACACTGTATTCCTTCTGGTTCTCGCCGTGGGTTGAGTTGATACTTGACTTGTCCTCTCTAGTAGCAACTTAACACTGCATAGTGTTTAGAGATGTTGCGTGAGGTAAAATGCGTCTAGGTCTCGCATATGCATGTGCTCTGCTGAATGTCTAGACCACAACTAACTGGATACTGGGGGACCGTGCAGGAGCCAGGGCCCAACTTGGCTGCTGTAAGGAGCATCCTAGCTTGCATCCTTCCTCTACAGAATCCAGAGTAAAGAGACCCTACACTTCCTCTACCCATGTCACTTCCTCCTACAATGCATCTAAGGTGTGCTGTGCGTATGAGAGATGTAAAGTGACAGGTGATAGAAGAGGAGAAGAAAGAACTCTCATTGGTGTATAGATCCAGGTGACACATAAGAAAACAATAACCCTTTTGTTTCCACAGCTGTGCAATATCTAAATACAGTTACACATAATAACAACACCTAATAGTAAAACTCTGGTAATACCTCATTGCCACTTACACTGATAAGTACAGACTTTTGTGAAGGGTGTAACCAATAGCAACAGCCGTGGTGGGACACCACATATGCACATAGAGGGGAGCCCGACCCGTCATGTGGCTCCTGATTGTGTCACTCCATGTATTCTACATGTACTGTGGGGGCAGCCAGCAAGCCCAGCAGAGTTCAGCAGGCCAGGGTTCACAATCGCCTGAATCAGGCCAATATTGTTTAATGTAATAAAGACAACAATCAGCCAAAGAGACAATCATCGGCTAATTGTTGTCTTTTGGCAGTTTTTTAAAATCTACTTCCATCGGGCACGCATTGCTACATGTAATAGGTAGCACGGCCGACAGCTGATGATTATGTGTATAATATAATAAAGCTATTACTTACCTGTCCAGGCTCCCCCGATGTCCTCCAGCCTTGTCTGTGGGATTCCCCGCATTTGCAGCTCTAAGTTCTGGTCCCTTTTCTGAAGTGACAGGCCGCTCAGCCAATCACTGGCCATTGTTTGGCTTGTCACTTCATAGACTGGATCAGAAGTTTACATTTATCAAAGTGAGAGGGGACATAGTAAATTGCGACATCCAATCTAATCATGTTTTACTATTCTGTTTCTGATTTTCTGTAGGGTCTGCGTACATATAAGAGACCGCATGGGCTTTTTTTTAGCAGATAAATAACATGTCTACTATTGCAGGTGAATTAGTTTCTGATGTAATGGCTTGCCTGCATAGGGATGAAAAGAATACATCTTCTTTTGTCACATTTAAACATTCTTGGCATCTTAAGCATGGAAAGTTGCTGTTTATAGTATGAGATAGGAACCTGCCTCCTGTCTGCCCTCACTAGATTAGCTCTCAAATTTGGCTTTTTTTTGTTGTTGCGGCCCTTAGAGAGAGAGAGGCCATGAAGGAGCATAAGGGGTTGTGTGGTTGGCACCATTGGAGAGTTCATGGTTTACCCATGTTTGTTGTCTAAGGAGTTTAGTGGTCTGGTTTCTAAGGAGTATGGGGAGCCCAAGCCAGCAAATAATGGCTCAGTGGAGCCCACAGCAGTCAACCCCCCCCCCTTCCTGACCATTCATGACTGCCTGCTAACAGTGTGAGGGCAGAAGTCTATATGTCCCGATTCCAACTCGTCCCTATGTGAAGACAGCAGCCCAGGAGACAGGAAACCTTTGCTGCTTTAGGGCCAGCCTCTGTGTAATACTAGTAGTCTATGGGAGGTGTGTGCACCTCCTCTCTCCACACCTCTCTGCTTGGAAAAATTAACATGTCAATTCTTTGAGCGGAAAGGCGTGGAGAGCAGAGGCGTGAGCCTGCCCATTGCAAATGATAGAAGGCAGCAGTCGATGCCGAGTCCGAGCGGAGGAGTTTCGCCCGAAATCTTAGAGCCGATTTTGTAGTGTGAATAAGGTCTAACACACAGACACAGGTTTGCATTGCACACATTCGCACACGTAGTCATACACATAGTTCTGCACTGTACAGACATACACAGCTGTGAATTGTGTGCACAGCTCTGCAAGGGAATGTACCTGCGACTGTGAAGTGGACAACAGGGTAGCATTCAGTTCAGTACACTAGTACAATCAGTGATAACCATATATTAGAAAGTCATATGCTTTGGAGTGATAGTTTTATTTAAATGCAATTTTCTGATACCATAATGCCCCTTAATTTTAACCAAAAATGTAATGCAAAGAAAAAAAATGATTTTATAGTGTGAAATGTTTGTGATATTTAATTTTTTTACGCTGGGAAATGAAAACACCAGCACATTAACTTTACTTTGTGGGTCAGTACGTTTTCATGGATATCAAATTTATTTAATTAAAAAAAGGAATCCATGTTTTCATACTATAATTGCAACAACGGCCGTGATTAATAGAAAAGATACATTGCATCGACGTTAGAAGGAATCCCAGCCGGATTGTATACACATAGTATACACTTCCGGCCGGGATGCCTAGCAGCCACAAAAAACCCTGACATGTCAGTTTTGTGCGGCTGCTATTCATTGAATAGAGGACACACAACACTGACAGTTAAAACAATAGAAAGTGCGGCTCTGTCTAGCTGTGTGCTATGGTGAACTGAGATGTGGGCACACCCGAATGTGCCTGCATCCCAAAGAAACAGAAATTAAGTTCATCTGGCTGGTACTGCAGTACCGGTAGGGATGAATTTCACTGACACCGGCCGTTCTGTGACACAGCCTGGTCACAGAACTGCGGGTGTCTCACGCTGTGTGAACCCAGCCTAAAAGTGCAATAAAATTACTTCAACAGTGAAACAGCAGTCACTAGTGGTCAATTTTTAGAAAAACAATGTAATCCTGAAATTACTACATACCTCTCTTTATTACGGCATCAGGACAATGGACTTGGCTTATCTGGATATTCTTGGCACCGATCCTTAATCATTCAGGAAGAACAGATATTGTTTGGTGTATGCTCGACCAGTCACTTGCTAGATGGCAACGTGTGACACCACTTCTTTAGTGGTTGGTCGGAATATAGCTCAGCCAGATGTTAGGTTGTCATGATGCCAGTGCTGGTTGGGCACACAGGTATGATGGCACACCTGCTTTTATTTTAGATAGGCTGGGTATAATCTTTCCCCTGTGGTTGGTAACCTGTCGGGATGCGAGGGGGTCCCTTGGGCACTTATGACAGTGGTCCGGAGTGGAGTTGTGACCCGCCCGGACTATTGGTACCGCCACCCACAGAAAGGGGAGATGACGCAAGGAAGATGCAATGGCTGTGTAGGTGCTTAGCGAATAACCACTGTGTCCAGTTAAAATAAATAAACACTTCTTTACTGCAGGAAGGCTTAACACAGTGATATACGGTAGGATCTTGACTTGATAATATACTTTAATCTTTAGTGACACGATCTGAGTGCTGAAAGCCCAAGGAGAGGTACAATTGTGCTGACTGTGTTGCCTGCTGAGAGGTAGAAGAGATTCAGAGAGGTAAAGAGGAAGATGTCGTGAGAGTCCCAACCAAGGGTAGAAGTGTGCTCTGTCGGAACTTTAGAAGGAGAATAAGTAGAATACCTGAGAGTAGAGAGAATACTTGTGCCCGTGTTTTGACTCTTTGGTCTTTACACCACCTATTGCCCACCAGTGTCAGGAAAGCCATCTTAGAGGGTGACACAAGCCCCAGACCTTGTTACCTGGAATGAGCAGAGTGGTCAGAGTTTTCTGATGACACCCGCTCTGCGAGATAGAGTACGTAGGCTTCTAGCAACTTTGCTCAATCCGGATCAGTTCCTCTTTCTTCAGGATACTGTCCTGCTCTTTTAGACTGGTTCTCGGCGTTGGTTGGGATGATCCCTGACTTGTCCTCTCTAAGTGTGCATTCAGCACTGCATAGTGTGTGGAAGTGCTACTGTCAAGAAAAGAGAGCTAAGGTATCTCATGTGCGTCTGTTGACTACAGAGACTGACCCAGAACTCCACAGGGGACCTGGCATAAGCCAGGGCCCTACTTGGCTACTGCAGGGACCATTCTGGATTGCGTCCATCCTCTACCAAAGCCAGAGTAAGACTCACTAAGGTGTTGCCACACTTCCTCTTCCCATGTGACTTCCTCTGGCTGCAACATCTGCGTCTGCAACGTGTGCTGTGAGTGGGTGAGAAGAGAGTACCATAGAAAGAGAAGGAAAGAGATAGGTAGAAAAGAGAAAGAGCTCCCATTGGTGCACAGATTCTAGAAACAATAACCCTTTAGTTACCTACTGGTGTGCAATACTTAGGTACACAATATACAGTACATACTAGTGACATCTAGTGGCAAAACTTAGATACTACTTCCAGTGGTGGATTAAATGTACCCTGGGCCCCGGGCTGTCCCCCCAGCCTGCCCCCCCCCCCGGTCAATCCTCCCAAACCGCCCACATTATGATCCGCTACTGCCCCCCCCCCCCCAATAGACACTGCCTGTCTCCACTCCCTGCTGGCCCAAATAAACATAATATTTGGTCCCTTGCTGCGACCCCCAGTAGGCATTGTCCACCCCACCTCCACTGCCCCCAATAAACATATTGCCACTTGTTCACCTGCTGTTGCCCCCAATAAACATATTGCCACCTGGTTTCCTGCTGTCCCCCCCCCCCCCTCCCAGGAGAGGAGGGGTGCTAATCCTATAGGAGAGGTCCCAGCAGCACAGAGGATGTCAGGAGAGGAGGGCGCTGATCTATAGGGGAGGTCACAGCAGCACAGAGGATGTCAGGAGAGGAGGGTGCTAATCCTATAGGAGAGGTCCCAGCAGCACAGAGGATGTCAGGAGAGGAGGGTGCTGATCTATAGGGGAGGTCACAGCAGCACAGAGGATGTCAGGAGAGGAGGGTGCTGATCTATAGGGGAGGTCACAGCAGCACAGAGGATGTCAGAAGAGGAGGGTGATAATCTATAGGAGAGGTCCGAGCAGCACAGAGGATGTCAGGAGAGGAGGGCGCTGATCTTATAGCTGAAGTCACAGGGTCCCAGCAGCACAGAGGATGTCAGGAGAGGAGATGGTCCCCCTCTGCCCCCCCCCCCCTTATAGATGGTCCCCCTCTTCACCCTGCCCCCCCTTATAGATGGTCCCCCTCTTCCCCACCTTATAGATGGTCCCCCTCTGCCCCCCCTAATAAATGGTCCCCCTCATAGATGGTCCCCCTCTTCCCTCTGCCCCCCCCCTTATAGATGGTCCCCCTCTTCCCTCTGCCCCCCCTTATAGATGGCCCATTTCTACCCTCTGCCCCCCCTTATAGATGGTCCCCTTCTGCCTCCCCTTATAGAGCTCCCCGTGCGCCGGAAGTCACAGCCACAGGCGCACGGGGAGCTCTCTGATGTGCGCGCTGCCGGGGATAGGACGGGACACCCCGGCAGCCGCACATAAGCCGTGGCGGATTATAATGTGGGCGGCGTGGCGTGGGCCCCTCCCCGGAGCCTCGGGCCCCGGGCGGCCGCCTATATTATAATCCGCCACTGACTACTTCACTACCACTTTTACTATGAAGTACAGACTTTTGCGAGGGGTGTAAAGGCAAGTCACACTCGTGGTGGCAAGTCACACAGTTGCTTACAGGTTACATACTCCTACCACACCATTAGAAACTGATTTCTTACTATCCTTAAGTTCAGGATTGGGGGCAGGAGTCACCATGGAAATGACTTTGGGTTTTCAGCAAAAAAACATGGAACACTGGAGGCATTTTCACTGTTCTGGGAATTTTAACCCAGTGGTTAAAATTTTAAGAAAAGCCACTGAGCTTACTTGTCCAGTAATCTTGAAAGGGACAATAAATTTTGGGGCCAGTTATGCTGAAGGTGCATTACGTTTCAGATTCTTGGTAGAAAGCCATACTTTATCTCCCACTTGGAAAAGGTTTGCAAGATTTATCTGCTGCGTCCTTATATTTCTCCTGGGCAACTTTTAATGTGTCTTTTAGCATCTCTGAGTTCTGTTGAAGTGACTGTATTCTGTCAGTGACTGCAGGGATAGAATATCCTCTTGGAAAGTTAGAACGTGTACTTGGATGTTAATCTAAATTTATGGTATTTGTTTAGCGAGGATTTCTGAGAAATATTGTATGAGAACTCTGCCATTGGAAGCAAAAAGACCCAGTCATCCTGCAGATGGTAAATATAGCACCATAGATACAGCTTCAATGTTTGGTTTGTGTGCTTGGTGTAACTATCTGATTGGGGATAAAATGCAGATGACAACAAAATTTAGTGTTAAGTGCTGATTCAGAATCTTGCACATTGCACTCCACAGACAATCTTTTTGAGTTCCCTGCATTTTTAAACCTAATACACGTTCTATTGTGATTTAAAAAAAAAAAAAAAACACATCAGAACAGTGGCAGATACAAAGTCGATAGTCCTCCCAGAGCACACAAGTGAGACGAGGAAAAGGAATTGAAGTTTAAAGTGAAATATTCACAGCTGATATTTTTTATTCTTGTTGAACTGTGACTTCAGATCTGCTCAGAATATGGGCCCCTTTCAACTCTTTTCCCATGGGGCACAACTTGGCAAAACCTCAGAATGCTCTCAGTTCCTAACTGCTACATTTACTGGGTAATTCTAATCTTACTGTAAATCTGAAAGTTTTCCTGGTAAATTGTAATCATGTTTTCACCTAATATATACTTCTCAGAAAAAAGACAAATAGATGGTTTAAAAAGCAACTTATCTATGACATCATCAGTGTTGCAATCATCTGTACTGTCCCCCTATACAAATTTATATGCCATAATACTGCCCTTTAAGGACAAGAATATAACCACTGTAATACAGTAAAAAGGAAGAGAGTCCAGCACTCACCGATTGTAGAATGCAACGAGTTTATTCCAAAGACACTGAAGATTTCATCTGGGGAGGGGGAAGGTTTTAGGCAGGTGTGTTCACAGAGGGAGCAACATTTGTTTCATGTCTAGCTTGGCGATTCGTCTGGCTTGGAACCAGCTGAAGTCTTTGGTGTCTTGGGAATAAACCTGTTGCACTCTACAATTAGTGAGTGCTGGACTCTCTTCCTTTTTACTGTGTTACTTTCTTGCATTGTCCAAGAACCCCAAATTGCAGGGTTTGACACCGTTTTTCGCTTTTATGCTCCTTTTATCTCCATGTCCTGTTGAGTGCCCTGAATCAGTTGGTGCCACTATAATACTGCCCTCTAAGTACAAAAATGTAACTACTATAATACTGCCTCTATGTACAAGAATATAACCACTATAATACTGCCTCTATGTACAAGAATATAACCACTATATAACCAGTACCTGATGAAGCGCGGCTGAGTGCGAAAACGTTCGTATAGAGGCGCACCCGCTCTCGTCCATCTTCCCCCTTCCATGCTAAGTGTCCCACGATTCCAATAAAGATGTTTTTACCCTGATAGGTGAGTGCCACTTCTAAGTCTACCAACATTCATATTGTGCGTTTATCTGCAATCCTGTTGTGCACCTCCGTGGGTTCAGCCGGAATCGTGATTATACCTGCAAGTGATTGTGCTGCATTTACCTCCTTGTGTCGTCAGTAGCGCCGGCTACCTCCTGCCTTACCTGTTTGCTATAACCACTATAATACTGCCCTCTAAGTACAAGAATGTAACTACTATAATGATCCAGTCCAAAAGAAAAAAGAGCTAGCACTCACCATCTGCTGAAAACATAGTCCAATTTTATTCGGGGTTCACTTCAGCATATGTACGGGGAGGGAGATGAAGGCAAACAAAAATAATGTGCCCTAAAGGTAGGTATTATGGATGGTATCAATACCAGAGCCAACTTGTAAGGGCCAAAAGCCCAAATCACATCCAATAACACCTACCACTGAATAAAACATAACTTTTAATGGCCTTCAAATAGAAAATAATACATATAAAGTTGTGCTCATTAAAATCACATAGCTTCCCTAGCCTTCTAGAGTGGATTGTACCTATATTTATATAGTCATAGTAGCTGCAGACTACTGACTAACTAGTAGTAATAGTACTATCTAACTGGGCTATGAGAGCAATGCACTTAAAATAAACCACACAGCCCCTCAACTAGTTTCACCCATACATGGGCTTCATCAGGAGGAGGGCTTATGTAAAGGCGGCGCCCCCTAAAGGGCCTTATTTATAGTACTCCCCATCAACATCATCTACATGCGACATGTCTCATCCAATAGAAATATTACTATAGGGCCCCCATAGCCATGTGGCTAATAGTGGCCTATCCATAAATGCCACGTCAGACGCCGTGTGTACATTTCCTATACAAATGATGGCGCGCTCCTGTGATGTCCTCACTAGTCTCAACCTACTATACACTCACCCACGCCTTCCTAATTTACAGAGCGACGTTAGATGTCCGTGCCTCCCATCACTTCCGGGTACGATCCGGACGTACCCGGAAGTGATGGGAGGCACGGACATCTGGCATCTTATTCAGTGGTAGGTGTTATTGGATGTGATTTGGGCTTTTGGCCCTTACAAGTTGGCTCTAGAGATGAAGGCAGGTGCGTCAAGGTGACAGGCTGTTTCACATGCACACAGGCACGTTTCATCAGGCCCACGGAAAAATAGCTTTGCATATGCGTGGGAAAATGCCTGTCTCCAATGGGACATCCTCCCGGCACTTGCGCTGCGATGAGTCCGCTATGCACATATGAATATGCATAGTGGGCGGTACGAGGGGGGGGAGCGGTGAAATGGGCGAGCTGGGCGGCACGCTGCGAGTATGTATTCTCATAGGAATGCACTGACACTGGTCTGCAGCGTGAAATCCGCTGCGAATCCGATGTGTGTGAAGACACCCTTACTTTGTGTGATAGATGAAAGTAAGTATACCTAAGCTCCTGGCTCCTCCTTCTGTACTTGGCGCTATCACATTGCTTTGTAAATCTGTATATTTATTTGTCTGTTCTCAGGAGATTTGTTGTAAGGCAAAGCACTGAACAATCTGCTGATATGTTGTGCTGCTGCCCGGCACATTAATTGTTTTCTCCATCTCCGCTATTTCAATAATGGACTCTTTTGTTCTTGTGAAGCTACCAGGAAAATGAAATGAGAGGGAAAAAAATAATTCTATAACAATTGAGATATTTTTCTTGAATTCCTGCATATCAAAGCTGGCGCAGAGTGATTGTTTAGAAATAACAGCGCATTTTATTCTGGTCGCATCTCGTGATTTAATAAATCTGCAATCTGAACTTTCATTTCTTTTGGAACATTCAATCAAATAAGCACATAGCCTTCTGGGAGTCACTTGGGAAGCTGGAGTGAGATTGGCTTGGTTGCCATCATAATAACATAACCATTACCTGGGGAGTACAACACATCGGATGCAATCCTATGTGAGTATACTCCACTAACATTGTACAGTAGTTGGTGTAGAAAAACACTACCTTTCCCTAATACAGTGAACTCATATCATGGAGTATCTGGCAGCACAAAACTAGTTGAAATTGTTTTAGAATGAATGTAGATCAACATGTGAAAAGAGCAGAGATGAGGCCATCTATCTATCTATCTATCTATCTATCTATCTTCTATCTATCTATCTATCTATCTATCTATCTATCTATCTATCTCCTATCTATGTAGCCATCTCTATGAACAATACCATGTTTTAACTTCCTATCTAGAGCTGTATGTAGCCATATTAGGAGACATTAGATTATTATGTACAAACTTTTTTTTTGAGTGGGGTCCAGTTGTTAGCTTAGCTATAAATGGAAAAGAGTTGAGTATATTTATCAGTATTTTCTGGAATACAACATGATTTATGGAATCTGGTCAAATTATTTTTTAAAGGAATTTCTAGGAAATGTTTGTATCTATGTGGAATGTTGAATCATTTGGTTTCTCATAATTAGTGTTTTGTATTATTTTATTTTGACTACTACATAACTACATATATCTTCTTTGCCTATAGACATTATCATTTTACCAGCAATGATGTACAGAAATATAACTACTATAATACAGACATGGAGAGAAAGGAGCTACTGCATCTCACACCTATGGCAGACACTAATGCCTTTTGGCTAGATTTAAAAAACGACGCCAGGATGTTGCTATATAGTTTGATCAAATCATATTGCCTCATGCACCACGTACAGGTCCCCTGGCCTACATGAGCCCCTACACTATATCAACACTGTGTCGGTCAGCGACCGCCAAACTCTCAAAACGAGCGCAAGCAGAGAAGGGAGGCCACGGAATGGCCCTGCAACCCCACTGCCACAGGACCAAATCCCAAGCCCCCCCCCCCAAACCTAGCAGGCACTGCCGGAAGAGAAGGCGGCCTAAAAGCAACACAAGTGGGAACAAGGTCTTACCACTCACCACTGCACCAGAGGTAAAATGGGAGAAATAGGAGGTACTTACTATGTGTGCACAGGTGCTTCCTTCTAATTGGGGTCACATGTCTTACCAGGAGGAGTGCTAGCCACTCAGAAAAGGGAGAAAAGTTAAATACGGATATGGAGAAAAAAGAGCTACCATACCTCAAACCTATGGCTGACACTAATGCCTCTCGGCTATGTTTAAAATCCACGCCAGGATGTTGGTGTATAATTTGATCCAACCATTTACCTGGTGCAGGTCCCCTGGCCCACATGAGTCCCTACACTATATCAACACTGTGTCAGTCAGACCGCCAACCCCGCAAAGCGAGTGCAAGCAGGGAAGGGAGGCCATGGAATGGCCCTACAACCCCACTGTCAAAGGACCAAACCCCAAGGACCCCCCCAAACCCAGCAGGTGCCGCCAGCGGAGAAAGCGGCCACCAAGCAACACAAGTGTGAACAAGGTCTTACTACTCACCACTGCACCGAAGGTAGAATGGGAGAGGTGCAGTAGATCCTTTCTCTCCATGACCGTATTCTACTTTTCTCCCTTTTGCGAGTGGCTAGCACTCCTCCTGGTAAGACCCATGTGACTCCAATTAGCAGAAGGGAACCTGTGAACACATTGTAAGTACCTCCTAGTTCTCCCATTCTGTCTCCGGTGCAGTGGTGAGTAGTAAGACCTTGTTAACACTTGTGTAACTTAGTGGCTGCTTTCTCTGCCGGTGGCGCCTCCTTTAGTGTCAGCCATACAGTAGGTGCGAGTTGCAGCAGCTCCTTTCTCTCCATGACCGTATATAACTACTATAATACTGCCCACTATATACAAGAATGTAAGTACTATAATAGTGCCTCCTAAAGTATGTACAAGAATATAACTACTTAAATACTGCCTCCTATATACAGACTTGTGCTGTTTCGGGGCAACCTCCTCCGCCGGTGGTGCTGGCTGGGTGTTTTTTTTTTGTTTTTGTTTTTTTTTTGGGGGGGGGGGTCTGGCCCTATGACATGTGGGTTGCAGGGCCGTTCCATGGCCTCCCTTCCCTGCCTGTGCATGCCTGGCGGGGGTGGTGGTCACTGACCGACACAGTGTACTCTTAGTGTAGGGACCCATGTGTATCAGAGACCTGCATGTTGGTACATGGGGCAGTGTGGCTTGATCAATTTACACACAAACTTCTGATGTTTTTTTATATGCAGCCGAGAGGCATTAGTGTCAGCTATAGGTGTGAGGTGCAGCACTTCTTTTTCTCCTGGATCGTATTTGCTTCTTTCTTTTCTAAGTGTTTTTGCACTCCTCCTGGCAAGACCCACATGACCGCAATCAGAAGGAGACACCTGAGCGCACATGTTTTAATCCCTCCTATCTTTCCCATCCTGTCTGCAGCAGCTATGGTGAGTGTAATACCTTATCCAGACTTGTGCTCTTTGGGGGCAACCTCCTCCGTCGGTGGTGCCGGCTGGGTGTTTTTTTTTTTTTTTTTGGGTCTGGCCCTGTGACATGGGGGTTTCAGGGCCGTTCCATGGCCTCCCTTCCCTGCCTGTGAACGCCTGGCGGGGGTGGTGGTCACTGACCGACACAGTGTGGACTTAGTGTAGGGACCCATGTCTATCAGAGACCTGCACGTTGGTCCATGGGGCAGTGTGGCTTGATCAATTTACACACAAACTTCTGATATTTTTTATATGCAGCCGAGAGGCATTAGTGTCAGCCATAGCTGTGAGGTGCAGCGCTTCTTTTTCTCCTGGATCGTAATAACTACTATAATATTGGCCCTATGTACAATATTATAACTACTATAATGCAGTACAGTAGAAATGTAGATTGGGTCTCACCATTCAGTAGACAAGTCCGTTTTATTTTCATTACATATTCATGAGATGCAGGGAGGGGAGGTCAAGGAGCAGGCATGCTCTCACTAAATGACTACGCACGTTTCACACTAATCAGCGCATCCTGAAACTTAGTGATCATATGTATAATGAATGTACCTTTTAGGTACATTGTTTTGGTTATTATAGTTTAATGGATCAGTGCAAGCACGGATATGCCGGTGGCGCAGTCCTTTTTTCCCTCGAACCGCCGCCCATTTCCTGTGCACTGGCCTGCCCCGGAACACTGGGGCAGGACCGTCAGCCCCTGGTGTGATGTAACCCCCTCCCCTCTGTGACGTGCTCCTCGACGGGTTGGTGCTCCCAAAACGACAGGCGTTGTGCACAGGAAATGGGTGGTGGTTCAAAAAAAGAACTGCACCATCGGCAACCCTGTGCCGCCGCCGATCCCATTAAGGTATAATACCCGAATACCTGGTGGTACATTCGCTTTAAGTGCATATAACTACTGTAGTACTGCCTCCTATGTACCAGAAGATGATGATCTGATGAAGCCTGGTAAAGCTGATCACATGGCAAAGCCTGGACAAAGATTACAGCGCTACATAATCAGTCAGACTCTAATAATGTAAAGCAGGAAATGTAACAAAACTGCAAATGTGGGAACACAGCATGAGCCTATGTGCAGACATAGCATTGTGGGTGTTTTTTATGGCTTAAGAAATTACCAAAATTTTCAAACCTTTTTTTTTAATGACGTATTTTCTGCAGTTTTATAGGCTGTAACAAAAGCTACAATAATAATGAGAACACAGATATAGTATTGAAAAGATTCTTTTTTGTTTGGTTCAAAGCAGTTTTCTTGAGCGCTAGTTATAATTAGTTGGATGGGGTTATTGAAGTTTACTGCTGTCACTGTTCCATTATGACGTGGTAGAACGTTACTATATGTATAGAGCAGAATCTGTTGCTGTTCCTGTTTGATATTATCAGAGACACATTTCTAGACCTGCAAAGGCAGATGCCATTTTTTTAAAGTGTTGTTATGAGAAACAGCTTTTAACCGGTGTCTGCGTTTTTTTTTTTTGGATGTGTCTTGGCTTTGATTTTGAGCTTTGTTATGTTTTCCTTCTCACTTTCGAGTTTTCTGTCAAGAAAATAAGAAACAGACAAACAAGTGGAGGAAATTTTCAGCAGATTGGCTGCATTCTGATAAGACTGGAGAAAATCCATCTGTTTGAACTGAGACCAGATGATCCGCTCAATCACTCCTCAGGTTTATTTAAAGTCAACCTCCAAGTGGGAGAATCATTACAGTTTTAGGTCCAAAATTCTGTGCTGATTACTCTAAAAATATATTCATATAGGGGCTGAATCTTTCTGTTCCTCAGCTTCAAATCCCCTGCGCCGCCTCCCAAAGTTATAAGAAAAAAAACTGTCTGGTGTTTCTCACCAATAGGGGGAGCTTACTGGCCATGGCTTTCACTAAACTTAGCAATACAGGGTAAGTCAAAAATCTCAGGGCACCATTTTATTTAAGAAACAAAGTGGAATATGTATATGTTTATTCCAGCAAGTAGACGTTGAGGGAGGAACTATGTTTTAGGTTGTGTCCGGTACATGGCCACCATCTTAAAGCTGCCGTATTGGATCAAGTCAAGTTTTTCCAATGGGATGGGGTTCATGTAGCATAACAAAGAAGACCAGAATTGTCTCCAAAATCTATTACTGCAGTAAGATTTGCAATATCTCATGGTTCAACACAAATATTTGCAACAACTGGGAATATTCCCTGCACAGCTGTTTGATGGTTTTTTAATGTGCTGTCCCTGGTGCTGAACACAGAGCTGAAGGCTCTGGATCCAATCAATATGGACTTTTTATAACTTTTGAACCACAATAGATAATTCAAATCTACTGTAAATGTGGCAAATGCAGCAATTTCTGAGAAAAATCTGGTCTTCATGACCTCCTTTCAATTGGAAAAACTTTCCCTTAAATTGCTATAACGTTCAAAATCTAAATTAACAGTAGATGTGATATAAAGCAAGTTTGCAGTATATATTGAATATTTTTGTTGTTGTTGTTATGCTGTAAAACAAAGCGGAACTTACCAGAAATCCAGGTCCAGTCTCCTCAAGGCAGATTTTCTGACTTGTGCTGGATGAAAAAAACTGACTAAACACAGGAATTCCGGCCAGTACAGAGAGTCACGGCTCAATTTGTCCATCAATCACATGACTGCCTTCTCTTTGTGAGCCCTCAGATGGCATAAGAAACACTAGACCCCCTGTTTTCTGACTCTTTAAGAAAAAAGTAAGAAAACAGGATGTGCCGTGTTCTCCATGATAACTAAAAAAAAAAGAATATAAATAACAAACTTGCTTTAGATTTTGAAAGTTTTAACGAATAACAACAGGTACACTTTATAAAACCAATATAGCAACTATGTTCCTGGATATAGCCGAAAAGTTAGGCTCACTCACCCATTACTTTTCTGGGTATTTAGATATGTCATTTTTCCTTTTGTTTCTCAAATAAAAGGGTGTCTTGAAATTTTTACTCACTTTAAAAATCTGCCTTTATACCCCCCTCTAGTGGTGGCTGTATCATACAGAATTTTATCATGCAAATTAATAACTATACAGAGGATTTGAAACTCTCTGTGAAGAATAGAGGTCAGTCGGTATGACTGATAACAGGGAGCGATAGATTTAATCTAATGTCAAAGCAACTTTAAATAGATTTCAAGTTTAGATTGGTTCCATTTTTTGGCCTGAATTTGCTGTAACATAGTTTATGGAGCCGCGCAGTCCTAAGAGTGTACAGATAAATGTATCACACAATGTATGGCAGAATGTAATAAAATCCTTATTTATTCTATTGGTTTACACCTACCTAGAAGTGTTTACTGTTTCTCTTGTATTACAGCTCACAAATTCTGCAGGAAATAGTCAGTAATTGAACCGGTTATAGAATTGGGCAATAAATAAGCTTGGCGGAATGTGCTTCCTATTTTTAATTTGCTTGCGCATGGCCTGTTTTTTAACCACTAACCTTAAATTATGGGAAGTTGTTGTCCTACTTTGTAGCAGAAATTAATTGATCTGGTTACATTGTGTACAAACATGTATTCTCTGGAGGACGGGTTTGTGGTTGAACATGGTGCTGTGCTGCGAGCAACTAGAATCAGGAGAGATAAGAGAAATGACTTTGCTAACCAGAAAGCCTCTGGCATCATATGTCTTTCTGACTCTCTACAGGCCGGAACATAACAACAAAAATCTTCTGAAGTGTATGCACCAGAGGAACACAATGAACACAGCACACACAAGGTTAACATCCCTTGATTGGAAAATGTGCTATCATATTACAAAGTAGCATCAAGGAACTCTACACTGAGAAGCAGTCTACTAGCCAGGATGCAGTCTGTGAGGTCCACATTTCTCATTGGCGTATCTAAGCTCCTTTTGAGTGATACACTCTGCTGATGTGCTGCTAAGCCAAAGTACTTAAAGCGTAACTGTCATTTCAGGGTCATTTTTCTGAAAACATTAAATATCAACAGTACAAGCGATTTTAAGAAACTCTGTAATAGGTTTTATGTACTAAAAGAGTTTCCTTCTGTACTGAAAAAGCAATCTCCCAGCCTCCCCCCTCACATCAAATGAAGCAGGATTTCTGTCTCCATTATGTCGCTATGGAGAGGGGAGGGGCTGTTAGGAGTGACTGAGCGCGGAGCAGTCCTGCACAGCACAACACCCTGCAATCTTCTCTCAGTAAGTTCATAGATAAGCACTGACCTTTCTGACACCAGAATCCTGCAGTTTAGGTGCCCAGAGAGTCTACAAACAGCTGACCTTCATGTTACATCTTCCTGCTCCCTCATCTCCCTCGGCCCCTCCCCCCTCAATAAGGATAGAATGGAGAGAGCGGAGCTCGTCTTCACTGGCTTCTCTGTAATGAAGACGTGTTTGCCTGATAATGCACAGATAAGAAGTCAGGGGGGGGGGGGAGGCTGAGAGATTGCTTCTTGAGTACAGAAGGAGGCTTTTTTGGCTGATGAAACCTATTACAGAGTTTCTTAAAATCGCTTATACTACTGATTTCTGCAATAAAAAAAAACGTGACAGTTACGCTTTAAGTCCTTCAGATGTGATATTGTCTGCCTAGACACTGTACCTAAACCTTTCGTGTGTGATACTGTGTGCTATGTTTGAGTATCTATTATGTTAGATACTATCTGGTTAGCGCTGTATCTAAAGGCCCTATTCCACTGGACGATTATCATTCACATTATCGTTAAATCGTTTGAATCTAAACGATAATCGGTTGAAATGCAGTTAACGATTAACGACCGAATGAGAAATCGTTGATCGCTTTATAAGACGTGGACCTATTTTTATCGTTGCTTGTTCGCAAAACGTTCGCAAATCGTTCACATTGAATAAGACATCGTTCGGTCGTTCGCAATAGATGCGAACGCAATATCGAAGAAATAGCGAAGAACAAACGATCGCAATGACGATCATAAGTAACGATTATCGTTCCATGGAAATGAGTGAACGTTTTCAGGTCTTTCGCAATAGCGGTCGTTTGAGATTGTTAATCGTTAACGATTATGCAAACGATAATCGTCCGGTGGAATAGGGCCCTAAGCCTATCATGAGAGATACTGTCTGTTGAGCCATTTGTGCTGTGAACATTGAGCAGAGCAGATGTGATACTGAGAGGAGTCCCTCCCCCTGAAATAATTTGTATTACACACAGTGCCCCTGAAATTCATTTCTTTACACACTGTGCCCCTTAAAAGTAATTATATTGCACACCGTACCATTTGAAATGTCTTTCAATATATACTGTGCCCCCTGAATTAGTACACTACTAATATATACTGTACCCTTTAAAGGAATAATGTGCCCCCTGCCCTTCTACATTTTTACTCACTTTAAAAATCTGCCTTTATACCCCCCTCTAGTGGTGGCTTCAGTCATACAGAATTTTAGCATGCAAATTAATAACTATACAGAGGGAAAGTTTAGATATTATGCTCCTTGCTATAAAGAATGCTATCTACTGTGCTCTCACCCTCTAAATTGTATGTACTAAAAGACAATGTGCTCTCTTCACTAATAAAATATACTCCTGTCTCTGTTCCAGAGCTGTCAATCCCAGGAAAGTGCCGCTCATAGGGAGCACTGAATAAGGGCAGTATTCGCATTAGCCCTAGTATATCAGTCTAGTGTCCTGGCTGTGTAGCTATGCAGGTTCTCATAAATGGTGTCAGACTTTTTAGGATAATTGAAGACGCTCGTACACAATATATTCGTATATGATTTTTAATTCCAAGAAGCATCATGTCAGACAATGCCTTGTCAGAAAACACTAAACCAATGTTATTAGCAAAGTACACAATGAAATAAACACCTGATTCTTACAATTGACACATAAACTACACACATGCAGATACATGCGACATCTACATTACCCCACATAGCAAGGATTGATTTTGAAAAACTTTGAAATAAAAGGTAGAAAGAACTCCTACTCATCAGAACTCGTACCCATCATCCATAAATATAGTCACTGTACAGAAATGAGAGTACTGAGTGGCTGATATGGGTTATAACAGTATTTTATAGGGTTTGGTTTGCACCAAGTTAGATGAAGTTTTCCAGTTTTATATATACAGCTTAATGGCCGTGTACACAGTCATTTTTTTTTTTTTTATTATCTCGGTAAATCTGAAATTAAGAAAACGTTATAGTTAGTCTTAATGAAATATTTTCTCTCATTTTTTTTTTCTTCAGGTCCTATGAAGACGAGGATCTCTAAGGTAGCAGTGTACTTGCCAACAGTCCTGTATAAGCTGAGAGTGTCCATATGAAGGCCCATTCCATTAAACATTTGTCCTGGGCACTGTACTAGAGATGTGGCAGAGATTTTTTAATTTTTTTTTACAGTGGCCATTACCATTAGAATAACTTGCAATGGCAAATAATGGGAGTCATGAACAGTGCCCGGAGCCAAAGAGAAATCTCGAGCTGGGAGCAAGGAGAGGTAAGAAGTTAATAGAATCTGAACAGAGGTCTGAATTTATGGGTCTGGTCTTGGGTTCTAAATGTATGAATTGGGTCTTTTGTAATGTGCAAATAACTTAGGAGCTGTGACTTGGAATCAATATTTTTTTTTTTGGATGTCTGAATATATTAAAGAGTATGGGGTCTGAATTTATATTCAGAGGTTTGGTCTGGGGTCTGAATATATGTAGGGTCTGGTCTGTAATCCGATCATTTGGCATTTGAATACTGGTGTCTAAAGAAGTTACATGCAGCCCTAGGAAGTCTGGAAAACATGGATAAAACCATAGGCCATATGGCCGCATCCATGACTCCCTAGTGCAGCATCCAACTTCTTCAGCCACCGGTATTCAAATGCTGAATGATCGGATTCAAACTGCACTCATTGTTAGCAGCAAATCAGTTGTCAAAAGCCATCTTATCTGAGCTGGATATAAAAGGAAAGCTAAGTGAATGTCTGAAAAAAATCACTTGTGAGTCACTGGATCTATAAAGGATCTGTCAGATCTCCTGACATGACTATTATACTAGACACTCCGATATGACATAACAATCCTGGATACAATTGTGATGTAACTATTTGATATTATTAACTATTTTTCCACTGTCTCATTTATCCAAATGGGGCTCACAGAAATCCATGTGCCTGCTGCAGAAACTGCCCCACTCAGATATGTGGAACATAAGCTCCAAAGCTCCAATTCTCCATATCAAGAAGGCATGTACCTACTTTGAACTGTCTCCAAAAAAATCATTGACAGAATCAGACTTTTCTAGTACTAATGAAATGGTGAGGGTGAATTCACCCTTACCATTTCACTAGATTATAGAAGTTTTAGTAGCTTTAACAGCAAAGTGCATCTGAGAGCAGCCCCTTCCTTTGTATTGTCCACTATAAGATCCTTAGGGTACTATTACACCAAGCAATTTTCCGACGACTAACGATTAACGATAAACGATCTTAAACGACCGCTAAGGCAAACGACCCGAAATCGTTTGCCCAAGTACACGAAACGATGATCGTTATTTATGATCGTTCTTGCGGTCGTTTAGTCGTCGCTATTGCGTACGTTTCAGCTGTGAATTTTTATTCCACCGAACGATGTGCGAACGATGTGCAAACGATGAGCGAACGATCAAACAATAAAAATAGGTCCGGATCCTATTAAACAATAAACGATTTCTCGTTGGTCGTTTAATCGTTGCCTGCTATTACACGAAATGATTATCGTTCAAATCCGAACGATTTAACGATTTTTCGAACGATAATCGTTCCGTGTAATACCACCCTTAAAGTAAGGACAAAATATTTATTCAGACAAACCATGCCCAATGATAAACCTGATGAGCCATACCCAGTCAATGTCGATGCGACCTTAGAATAAAAAATAATAGGTCGGAAACTATGTAACAGACCAGACAAAAACCTTCTGTGTAGTATAATTCAGTAGATTTACACCTTATTCCATTTGTCCACTTCATTTGGTATGTTAGCCAGAAGAAGAGGACAAATAGAAGGGAATATGACTGCAGGGTCAGACTACATAGTTTGTTTGCTGTCTGTTACCATGGAAATATAAAGTGCAAAGGGGCTGTAGAAACAAAACAACAGGAAACTTTTATTATGGGTGTATTGCTTAGTTTGTTGGAAAGGTGGACATAAATAAACGTATTAATAAAAGTTTTAGCAATATTCTAATATATTTTTTTATATTTTAGGTCCTCTCCATTCTCAAGATATTTGATTGTTCTAAGTGAATTAGGAGCACTTGCCTCTAAGTGTTAACAAGGATGTTTCCATTTCGTGAAAGTAAAAAAGATCTGAAAACAGAGATCAATTGAAATACAAAGTATATCAAAAAGTTGCAGTCATGAGTATTCTTTCTTCGCACTGGATACATTACGTTTATTGTGCCATATCGTCATATTTTATTATATAAATTGAATGCCCCTCTTTAAATTGATAAATAAAATAGTATTGAGTTTTGTTTGGCTGCACTTTGCTCCTCCTAGTGGTGACTTTGTGTACTATTCCTATTAAGGGTGCCTTCACACGTACTGTATCGCTGCGTATTTATCACACCGAACTCGCACAAAACTCGCACAAAACTCGCACGAAAGTAGCAGCGTTTTTTGTGGTGTTAAACTCGCATGTGAAAATCATGTTGAAATCAATATACTCACATGTAAAAATCGCATGTGAGAATACACATACATTGACTTGATAGCAATCAGTATCACTGCGGATTTATGTGCGAGAAGCTCGCAGCGATAAATACGCAGCGATACAGTACGTGTGAAGGCACCCTAAGGGTGCGTTCACACCTACAGGATCCGCAGCAGATCTGCAGCAGATCCGCAGCAGATTTGATGGTGCAGATTTGATGCTGTGTTCAGTTATTTAAATGAAATCTGCTGCTAAAGGGGTTTTCCTAGACGTTCATGTTGATGTGTCATCAATATCACATCACTGGAGGCCTAACTCCTGGCACGCCTGCCAGTTAGCTAATTAAAAGGGCAAACAAGTGCAGTTCCCCTTTATTTGTTTACCAGGCACACAATCTGGTTCTACACAATCTGTAGTGGCTGTGCCTCAAGTACAGTGCATGTAGTGGGCCTTTAACTGTAACCATCAAGCTTATCGTGTTACTCTGTGTCTGCCATCAAGAATTTATACTACTGATGCATGATAGAAAATAAGTTGTCTGCTTAACTATTCAGTCTATAGTCCATACTTTAAAGGGAACTCTATAACAGACATGAGCACTGAGCCGCCAAGCCAGCCACTACAAAATGTACAGAACTGAGAGATATACAATGATCTCATAATAATGCAAGGCTGTGTTGACATAGTGCAGTTTTTCAGAATACATATTATTGTTTAAAATTTAACAATAGAATAAGACATAAGATAACATTATGAGTAAACAGACATATACATCATCTGGACATTGCTAATTCTGGATGATAATGGATATTTATGGCAGGAAAATACTGGATTCAGCATTTTCTGTTTGTTTCAAATGATATATCAGTCATCGCTGTAAGGTTATGAAGCTAAATAACATCCCCTATAACTTCAGTGGTAATATCTTTTTCCATATGTCTTTCCTGCCCTATGTATACTTTTGCAATGAATTGCTCTTTGTTAAAAGCATTATCCTATAAGAGAAAAATTGCTTCTTAGAAACATTGCCACTCTTGTCCTCAGGTTGTGGGTGGTATTGCATCTCAGTTTAATGAGGTGAATGGAGCAGAGAACCTGAGGAAATACCACATAGAACCTAAGGAAAAGTGTGGCGCTGTTTTTAAAAGAAAGAAGCTATGTTTTTCTAATCCTGCATAACCTTTTTAATGTAATGCATGTCCAATACAAAATAAATTTACAAATATTTAATAGTTATATGTCCACGTCTGTGGTGCAGTCCTGTCTGTGTAGTCTGATCCTGCAATTATGTGCTATTCTATTTTATCACCATTCTTTTCTATTATCTGAAGGCTATCATGAAGAATAGCTAGATAAATAGAATATGATAGCAGGATCTGTAATCTGTTTGTAATCTGTAACCATGAAAACACATGCATCTGCCTAGGAGCTTCCTACACATAATAGAAGGATTTGTTTGAATTTTTATTAGTTTTAAAAGCATACCCATACTCCAAGAACAGGAAAAATCTTCGTAATTGCAAAACTGCAGCTATCTTTCTGATACCATTGATTAAATTATATGTAATTTTTTTTAAAATCAACACAAGTTCCCTAGTTTTGGTTTGCGGTGTGCACATATCCATTGGTTACTTATTGACTTTGAGATGTTAATCTGGACTTGACTCCTCATGGCTCACTGCCTTCACTAGTAACAGTTATAACAATACAAACATAGAAAAATAAATAGAATATCTGTTAGTATTCCAGTATTTGGCTTTGAAATTCCTAGTCAGGGCCTGGTAGTGGTGATCTCCTGAGATGTACAATAGTCAATCACTGATGACCGCACCTTCAGTGAATCCCAGTTCTAGAAGTGATGCTGTGTTATGTCCAGACTGGAGAGACCTGGATGGTCAAAGGATGATGATGGAACTATTTCGGGCAGATAGAATCCACTGGACACCCCAGGATCTGAGTGCAGGAAGCCTGGATCTAATGAGCGGCACTGTTACAGGCGGCACATAAGAGCAGAGCTTTGTCATAGGGCTTTCCGGTGAGTGACTGCTCACAGTTGGTACATGTGAAATGCTCCAAATGCCATGACATCCCCTCATGCTGCTGAAAGTGCTCTGCGAATATAATCTGCAGGAGAAAATTACAGGATATATACATATGAAGGAAGCAAGTCACACATAAAAAAAAAAATCTTCATGCTCAGATTCATAGTGTTTTCATATACTGTATATAGAATCGAAGGTGTGGGGGCAGTAATATATTAGCTTTACTCCAACACGTAAGAGGCAGTGTTATAGAAGTTATACTCTCGTTCTATAATGCTGCAGTCTATGTACAAGAATATAACTACTATACTGCCCCTTACGTACTACAATATAGCTACTGTAATACTGCCCTCTATGCCTTTGCCACAATGAACGGGAATATGAATTCTAAAGTCACATATGAAAATTCTCTTTCTTGCCCAGATTTATATTCCTGTCCATAGTAAGAGAGCAGTATTATAGCAGTTATCCAAAATATAAGCATAGAAAAATGAAAGCACTCACCTAAAAATTACTGCAAAAACTGTGTTTATTCTCAATAGATCGTGGAGGGAATCAGTGCAGGCGTGTACCCGGTGTAACTATGACCGTAGATCAGGTACATGCCTGCACTGATGCCTTCCTCCCTTCCTACAATGTATTGGGAATATTGAGTTTTTGCAGTAATTTTTGGGTAAGCGCTTTTCTTTTTCTACCCTCACATTTTGAGCTGTTACAGGCTTGCTGGATTAAGCACTCCCTAGCTGCTGGATCATAAGAAGTTCCTCATATTCTTTTGATATCGGTCTATAGACATTGCAGTTTGCACTTGTTGGTTATGGATTGATGGTGCTGGCCAATAGACTACTATGGGATTATAGCAGTTATATTCTTGTACAAAGTACTGTGGTTCGTGTTAAACAAGTTATTGTTTTGTGGGCAGTATAATAGTAGTTATAAAGTGCAAAGGCAAAAGTAGAAAGCACTCACCCAAAATATTCTTCAACAAATTGGTGTTTATATCCATAGAAGGGAGGGGAGAAAAGTTGAGTGCAGGCACACACCTGGGACCTCGGTTTTGAGCTGTTCTTCCAGCCAGATAGCCAGACAGACAGGCAGTCAGCCCCAAACGACCATCCTAGTTGCATGCCTGCCCTCAACTTTTTGCCTTCGACTAAGAAATAAACATTAATTTGTTGCTTTCTACTTTTGTCTTTGCGCTATATACTGGAAATGATTGCGTAGATGAAGCACCCCCTAGCTGCTAGGCAAATTGCCACATATACTTGAACTGTTAGCCATATGCTGAGGATCAGCTGGAACGCCACTAAAGGAGGTAGTATTATAGTACTTATATTCTTGTACATATGGACAGTATTACTGTATAGTAGATATATTCTTGTACATAATGGGCAATATTATAGAAGTTATATTCTTGCACATAGGGAGCAGTATTATAGTAGTTATTAGTGATGAGCGAATAGTGAGATATTTGAATATTCGATATTCGTACGAATATCCCTCGAATATTCGATCGAATGTTTGATCCCATTAAAGTCTATGGGAACAAGTATCCGTTACTGAAAAACATCTATTTGGCCATTTGGAGGGTAAAACCGGAAGCTGGGGGATTTGAACGCTTATCGAATATTTATCGAATATGCGTACGAATATCGAATATTCGAATATCTAACTATTCGATCGAATATCTATTCGATTGAACAGTATTCGCTCATCACTAGTAGTTATATTCTTGTACATAGGGGGCAGTATTATAGTAGTTATATTCTTGTACATAGGATGCAGTATTATAGTAGTTATATTCTTGCACATAGGAGCAGTATTATAGTAGTTATATTCTTGCACATAGGAGCAGTCTTATAGTGGTTATATTCTTGCACATAGGGGACAGTATTATAGTAGGTATATTCTTGTACATAGGGGGCAGTTTTATAGTAGTTATATTCTTGTACATAGGATGCAGTATTATAGTAGTTATATTCTTGCACATAGGAGCAGTATTATAGTAGTTATATTCTTGTACATAGGATGCAGTATTATAGTAGTTATATTCTTGCACATAGGAGCAGTATTATAGTAGTTATATTCTTGCACATAGGAGCAGTCTTATAGTGGTTATATTCTTGCACATAGGGGACAGTATTATAGTAGTACAAAATCTTATTATGTTTTTGCATATGGGGGAATATAAGTGTTATATACTTGTACTATGGTAGATGCTGTCTCCTGCATAGGGATTTAAAGTAGCATTAAAGTACTTATATTTCTTTTCATTTGGGGGCAGTATTATAATATATGCTTTTAGTTACGTTAAAGTATACATATAGGACAGTATTAAAGTGGTTATGTTCTGATACATGGTGGGTAGTAGTTTTATATAGTACTTGATTCTAATTCATTTTTTGGGTTCACTGTCCTTACCTCATCGCATCCACTGCAGCGTGGCCTCTCACTTTCACAGTAATGCCTTCCACACCACAGGCGATTACCTTTCCAGAAATATATTAGGTTCACCAGTGGCTCTCTGCACTGGCAGCACACAAAGCAGGCTGGGTGCCATTGTTTCTTGTATCCTGCCCGGTCAGCATAGACAGCTGGAGCATCAGTAGGCATTAGGTGCTGGCAAAACTCACACAACTAGAAGAATAAAGCACAAAGTACTGTAACATGTTTCTCTGTTTAAAATTCTGTGGATAAATCTGTTTCTGTGCCCTCATCGCTGCCCCCTTATGATTAGCAATTGGTGTCTAATTTGCCTAATTGTACAGCAATATTAAAGTGAGACATCTATGAGAAATCTGGGTAATAATAAGCTAACCTAATGGGTGTTAGAGGAAGACAGGTTCGGGAGAATTTAACATTCACCATAGAAAAAACCAATGTAGAGACTATTGTACTCACATAGTCTTTCTTGTCAGCAGACTCCTCTTCTATGTTATTTGCAGTCTTCGTGGCATTGGGTTCCTTTTCATCTTGTTTAACACTACAAGGTAAAGCCACCTCTGCCACCCCCATCACATTCTCCTTGTTGTGCTTCACAAATGCTTCCATAACTGGCTTCTCACTCTCAGACAGCCCTTTGCAATATTGGGGATCAAAGTCATAGGCCGGTAATTGCTTCACTAGCTGTAGGCGTCGATAATGTGCCCCTTCTGTGCCAGCTACAGGCTGCAGCTTCTTAGGGATTAGTTCCATATAACACATGGCCTGGAGAAATTTAGATTAGTATGAACATAATTATATTATCTTTGCTTAATTTGAAGCACATGTACAAAATAGATGTGCAGCCAAAAATGTTAGTTAAAACCTGCAGAATTTTTCTTTTTCCTTTCCTTGTTTCTATAAAAGTTAACTTTCTCCATGTTTGCTAAGTAAGTGGACTCTTACTTTTGCTGTCATTATCATACTCTGAGCCAATCACGTCTTTCCTCATCTGCTCCTCCTCCCCCCTCGCTGTGTGAAGCCTCACAAACTGATGGAGTAAAACTGCAGCTGCATCCCCCTCCTCTTCCTTCTCGTTCCTGTCAACCATTTACTGTTTAATTCTAGACATATTTTTGTAACTGAGGAGATTATTAATAACAAAGAATTTGCTGACAGGGAAGTGGGAACTACAGGCTGCTGGAAGGTTAGAAACATCACATAAAGTGGCAGACATCAGATGAGGACTGTGAAAATGCCTCATCCTCAGCTTAGTACGTCTTTTGAGCCTGCTACAAAATTTATTTCCATTGGCCACACATCTTTCTGTGTAAACAAGGGAAGTGCAGCCAATAATGATAAAGGGAAACTGACAGCACAGATATGTATATATTGGGGTCTTGGATATTTATATATCTGTGCTGTCAGTTTCCAGATCACAAGCAGTGTATACTTACTATCAGTGCTGCTTGTGATTCAGATGCTCTCCCATCTTTGGCTGCTGCACTATCTGCAGAACCCCTCTCCTCCAAAATGACTGACAACTAGGGATGGTCCGAAACTGCCGAGGTTCGGGTTCGTATGAACCCGAACACTCGGCATCAGATTCCCGCTGTCTGCCCGCTTCGTGCAGCGGGAGGACCGCGTGGAAAACTGGATACAGCCTATGGCTATGGCTGTATTGCAGTTTTCCAGGCGGTCTTCCTGCCGTATCCACCCTCTCCACGGAGAGGGCAGACAGCGGGAATCATTGCCGAGAGTTCTGGTTTGTACGAACCCGAACCGAACTCGGTTTGGACCATCCCTACTGACAACCAGTGGAGGCAGTGCCTGAAGATACAGTCCGCAGCTGGAGGATGGAAGAGCTAGATGCCGGATCACAAGGTGGTAAGTATACACTGCTTGTGATCAGGAAACTGACAGTACAGATATATACATATCATAGACCCCAATATATACATATTCATGCTATCAGTTTCCAGGGCTGCATGAACGATACAAGGATTGTCTGTGTATCTTGCTGATCGGTGCTTGTTTGTGGCCACCTGCGGGCGAAAACTCTATTAGGGTGAAAAGATCCTAAGTGTAACTTGTTCCTCACTATGATGCTGTTTCATTCTTTTCTGCTCACGTAGTACCTTGCAAGCTCGGTTTATCAGTAACCCCATCTTGTACCATAGTGTGTAAATCCTCCCAACTCAGTGTTGCATGTTTAGTCCAGTGCACTTTCTCCAGCATTATTTCATGGATGCAATGTGAATGTACATGCATTTGATATGCTGGTGACAGAGGACTAAAAATTGATGTGTGTTCCAAAAGTCAGATCTTACTGTCACAGGTGTGACAAGCAGCATGAGCAATGAGAGTATGATGCAAATACCAGTTTTTGGTTGAGTCCAGGAGGAGCCCACTCATAGGTGACCGTAAGGAAGGTGGGATCTTTTCGGGAGGTAATGGGGTTGGTGATGATCATACGATTCCTCTTGTAGACCCGCACCCCTTCGCTTCCTTTTACACGTGCTGTCAGTGCTGAGTAACGTGTATCTGAGAGCAGTTGGCCTATCCTATGGTCTTCTTCTACTTCTGAAGGTAGAGCATGGTCCTCACGGGGACAATGGCAGAGTTCACACGATTTCCTGCAGCAATATGAGGGTGAAATGTAAGCTGTAATAAAAGAGTAATTATATTGGATCTACAGTATGTAACTTATGAGATGACCTTTCTACTTGAGAGGTTGCAAAAAGTATTAATAACTTCCATAGCAGTGCCCATAAGGCCTGCCACCCAGCTATCCACAGGCCCCATGAACATATAAATCTGCACTGTGATAGAAAATATCAAGCACTGCTCTCTTTGTCCACTAGCTTGCCTCTGTGTCAGGCTTCACTGTTCTTATAGCTCCATATAAGTATAAAGCTTTAGATCATTTCCTTATTAAAATATCAACGTGTGTGGAGAAATAGAATAAAAACAATAACATAAATATATATAAAACTACAAAAATACTGCAGTTACAATGGACAAGCACGCCTGTATTTGTGCCCTTGTTATAGCATATGGCCATGTTCACATGCTGTAAAATAACGGCCTTTTTCATTCTTCAGTGAGTTGGGTCACACAATGTATAAAATAACGGCCGCTGTTCGCTGTCAAACTAGTTCAATTGATAAACTGATTGCACTAATTACAGTTAGGAGCGCAATCAGTTTATCAATTCAACCTTTTAATTAAAGACACACCCAAAGGGTCATCTATGACTTTGATCTAGAATGATGTTCCATAGCCGTTATTACAATGATTGCCACTGGTAAACATGCTAAACCACAGACGTTGTTTGGTACTGAAACCGATGGTTGTTATTTTGAGTATCAAATCACGGCTGTAGGAAATAGATGTGTGATCATAGCCTATAAATGAGTTGGAATGAGTACTCTTAGATTCCTCTCAAATCATACCACCATTCAGTGCATGTATAATGCCACCATAAAGTGCAAAATAAAACCACCATTCAGATACTATAAAGCTGCAGTGAATGCAGACAGCATGGCCCCTAGGGTCTAACTAGAAATTGTGGTTGAAGGGTGATTTGGTAGAGGCTTTGATGTAATAATACACTGAGTAGTTCAGGAGGCTATATCTGGAGTGTCTTTGAGGGTCTACAATGAATATACCATACGTTTCCTAGCAGGAATGGCTTTTCCAGGTTTCATTATAGGAACGCTGGTAATGACTGTATCACATATCCTGTCAGCATCTCCGGCAGACAACACAGATATCTGGGGGTGACACAGAAGCTTTGTGCTCCAGATTCCTAGAGCCTCCCACCATAGTGGAGATGCCAACCCTGACCTTTATTCTTATCCAAAAATTCCATACCTCAGACCCAGACGCTTATTTTATCCCCCTCACTTTCCGTCAGAGAAGTCCTGGTTAATGCCTGGGCTTTATGTTCACTCTGATGGTATGAGGACACATCACATGTGCCGCTTTTATTAATATCCCAGGTAAATCTGAAAAGCCCATGAAATGGTACACTAAAGGCAACATGTTCTGTAATGGCTATAACATAAGGTCGATGTTTTCTTGTTTTAACATAGAATATACCAACAAAGATTTAACTCTAGACCTGTGTCTAACTACCTTTGCCAAGGCAGAGTGGGTTTTTGGTGCCCTAACTTGCCCTGGAACATGGGCACATGCCTCCATTGACTCCCTAGCTACACTGGTATGCACCACTATAGCCAGTACTCCACAAATTGCCAGTACTATAAATATCTTAATTGCAGAACGACTTCATCGTAGAACCAATAAACTCAGGGTCTGGTGTACCCTTAATCCTGGGTTGAAATCTTTAGAATAGGCCTCAATCCCTGTTCAACAGGTTCATGACACCCAGAACTCCCACCAATTAGCTGTTTGGGCGAGCCTCAGCTCTTGCACATACACAATGAATGGAGCCTAATCATTGTTCATTAAAGTGAATGGTAGCAGAACTGCAGTAATTCAGGGAACCTGCTACACATTGTACGTTCCTCCTGAGCAGTTGATCAGCGGTGAGTGCCAGGTGTCAGCAGACCAACTCTCAGAAACCCTTTAAGTTCCATACTGCCTACTGGGGCCCAGGTTTAACAGCACACATTTTAATTCTTTAAGCTACACCACTGCAGACCTAGTAGCATTTGTTGTAACTTCCCTTTGCCTTGCTTTAATATTAAAAGGGTTTATATGTTCAATAAGAATTTTTTGAAAAATCCTGAAATCTTGTTTTCATACTGGCCGCTAAGCCTAATAATAAATGGCCACATCCTGTTCTGTAGATATCATTTCCAACATCATGTTATCCTCATGGCTAATATTACATTGAAAGGTAAGACCTAGAGATGAGCGAATATGATTCGATTGAGATGATATTCGATCGAATATTGTGGTATTCGAAAGATTCAATCGAATAGTGTGGCGAATGCGCTGGAAACTTCCGAAAGCCCTCCCATCGCAGCTGGCACTTTTTTAAATCCAATCACCATGCAGGGAGGTTGTGAGGGACCCTGGGAGTACGCACGCATCGCAAAAATGGCGTCTACTCTCATTAAATACTTGGCTCCCACTTCTCGACTGCAGATGCGCTTTCAACCCAACCAGCGAAAGATCTTGGAGCAGGGAGAGATAGGTTTTTAGTAGCGTTTTGGTCAGGCAGGCTTACTACAGAACCCAAAAGTCCTTTTAAGGGCTAAGATCTGTTCCAGAAGCCCAGTAAAGGCATGTGATACATACTGTTCCAGTAGTCCACTAAGGGCATGTGATACATACTGTTCTAGTAGCCCACTAAGGGCACATGATACATACTGTTCCAGTAGCCCACTAAGGGCACATGATACATACTGTTCCAGAAGCCCACTGAGGGCAAGTGATACCACACAGCAAAAAAATCATTTTTGAATCCAAAGCACTTCTCAGTGCTACTACATAGATCTTAGCAGCAGCAGCAGCAGCAGCACATTGGAATCATGTATTTAAGGCTGTGCAAGAAATACAAAGGAAATGTGTGAACAATGCCGTAAGTGTTCCTAAAGCTTTTGCAAATATTTTTCCTTCGCAACTGCGGAGAGTGGCATTATACTGTGATTTTGGGGTGTTTGGTGCACCCAGGAATGCTCCCCCTACTGTCCCAGTGTAATTCCGGAAGTGTTGGCATCATCTAGGGGGGTTTTATGGGGGACTCGGTGACCTCCAAGTGGTCGAATTTGGATTTCCAAGTGCCAAGAAATTTTTTCCCTATAGACTATAATGGGATCGAATATTCGTTCAGTGACTATTCGATTCGAATTCTCAAAAGTAGAGTATTTCCCTACTCGCTCATCTCTAGTAAGACCTATATAATGTATATGTAACCCAGCATCCATAACAACAATAGATGATGTTTACAGCTCACCTCCTTCTCCACCCAGCCAAATGTATTCTGCACAGGTCATGGAGCATGCTCACAAAACTCTCCTATAGATCTCTCTGAGTCATCTCCTGTTCACATGTTCTTATGGTCTATGTATCACCGTATATGCCCATAATTTGTTGTCAATAGCAATGTTTGTATTCACTGGCAGAAAAAAAAGATCTAGGGTCGTGATGGCGAACCTATGACACACATGTTAGCATGCTGAGAAGGACGGCAACGCCGCAATGACAGCAGCCACAGCCTCTGCCAGTGCTCCCTGGTCTGGCTTGTCCCACATACCCTGCCCCACATGCCGCTGGACGCGTGATCCAAGTCACTTGACACTCTTTGCTGATTGGATGCATTTGCCACATCCTGTTGCAGCGACGCCATGCTCCTGCATGCCTATGCAAACAGGGCACTCCCTTCTAAAGAACGGACTGGACCAGACCATTCTACAAGTCAGTGAGTATGCGGTGATGGATGAAGGGATGGGGGGGGAGTACTGGGGTGTGTGTTCTGCTGAAGGGATGGGGGCAGGGGGACTGGAGGTGTGTACTGGTGAAGGGATGGGGGAAGGGGACTGGGTGTGTGTTCTGCTGTAGGGATGGGGGAAGGACAGGGCATGTATGCTGATTAAGGGATGGGGCAGGGAACTGTGGGGGTATGCTGGTGAAGGGAAGAGGGCAGAGGGACTGGGGGTGTATGCTGGTAAAGGAATGGGGGCAGGGTGTGTGTGCTAGTGAAGGGATGAGGGGCAGGGGGACTGGGGGTGTATGCTAGTGAAGAGATGAGGGCAGGGGGATTTAGGTTGTGTGTGTGCTGGTAAAGGGATGAGGGGCCAGGGGGACTGAGGGTGTATGCCGGTGAAGGCATGAGTGGCCAGGGGGACTGGGGTTGTATGCTGGTAAAGGAATGGGGCAGGGGGACTGTGGTGTATGCTGGTAAACGGATGGGGGCAGGGTGTGTGTGCTGGTGAAGGGATGGGGGGCAGGGGGACTGGGGGTGTATGCTGGTGAAGGCATGAGTGGCCAGGGGGACTGGGGTTGTATGCTGGTAAAGGAATGGGGCAGGGGGACTGTGGTGTATGCTGGTAAACGGATGGGGGCAGGGTGTGTGTGCTGGTGAAGGGATGGGGGGGCAGCGGGACTGGGGGTATATCCTGGTGAAGGGATGGGGGCAGAGGGACTGGGTGAGTATGCTGGTGAAGGGATAGGGGGCAGAGGGACTGGGGGAGTATGCTGGTGAAGGGATGGGGACTGGAGATATTTTTGTTATTTGAACTATAAAATTATGGGGGGGGGGGGGAGGTTGTCAAAGTGACACACCACCCGAGTTATGCTTGTTTTTTTGCCTCATTTTGACACACCAAGCTGAAAAGGTTGCCCATCACTAATCTAGGGCATGGTGAGGGACTATTTATACAGCAATAAAGTTTTGTTTCTATATAACTGGAGAACTGTAAGAACTTTTTAAAACCAATGGAATTTTAAATCTGTCACCCCTAGTTATCTAAACGTAGCCTCTTCCACCCTATTACATAGTCTGCCACTGGTCACAGCCTGTCAAACACACACAGACCCAAACCTTCAACCTCCTCCAGCCCACACTGTATCAAAACCTCAGAGTTAATTGAGGCGTTTACATGCTGCAATTAGCTGAGCTTGAAGACCTGGCGGTATTTTTTTTTCCGACCATTCGCTCATTAGTTAGTAGTTTTGTGAGTTTATCGCTCACTTTGCGTCAGTGATCAGCCGAGCGTGCACAAGACCCTCTAGACAGCTGGTTGAGTACTTGAAGCTGCAGATTAAAAGGACCAGCCGGGATAACAAGTCAATATGTTTCCCTCATTTTCAGAATTACTTATAGAGCCAGATACGCTCCATAAATTGCTTCATTATTGAGCCGTGTGATTGATACAGAATATTCATTTGTCGTGCGGATTCCTGTTCAGCATGTTTATATTCGACATGAATAGGAGCTTGTTTCTGCTTCTGCTACAGACGATCATCATTAATAATTCACAAAGAGTCTGCTGAAGTAGCACCAGGATCGTTCACTTTCATTTGTCATATCGCAATGCGTTTGTTATAGTGTTTGTTTATTTCAGTTTAATTTTGTACTTAGTCTTTGCCGTTATGGCGTCGTCTAGCTGTGATTATGACTCCTGTTCGCTGCTTAGACTCGTCACTGTCTAATGTCATTTATTTTCTACACTTTACTCAGAGCCCCAAAAGAGCAACCACAAATAGAAATCATCCCTTACAAATATAAGCATTCAACTTATTCATTCCTGAGAATACAGCTCTTATGTGATTTATCACCTAATAACAGTACCAGGCAAAGTATAGATAGATGGCAGGGCCTACTAAGCTTGGTGGGGGTGTCATGGGGATCTTGATAATCATACTGAAACCCATGTTATATGGTCATACAACATACAAATAATCATACCATGCAATAAACATTGTCGTATGTTGGCCAAATAATATTCCCCTACGAATGCCTAAATAACAGTTCCTTATAGCATTACAAAGTATCATAGTAGTATGATATAATGGATAAGTCAATACTGCCATACAGTGCTCAAGTAATATCAACGTGCAGTGACCAAACTGCATCTTTATATATAAAGTCCTGGGTGGTCCTTTGTAGTTACAGGCCAGGTTCACACTATGTATGACACAGACCGTTCTGTGACTCGGCCGTATCACATAACGGCCGGTGTCAGTAAAGGTCATCTTGGCCGGTACTGTAATACCGGCCGGATGAACTTAGCCGGAGCCGCACTTTACCTTGTCTACTTTGTCAGTCTTGTGCGGCCGCTTTTCAATTAATAGCGACCGCACAAAGCTGACATGTCAGTTTCTTTTGTGGCCGCAAGGAATCGTAGCCAGAGTTTATACAGAGTGTATACACTCTGTCCGGGACTCCATTGAGATGAATGTGATCGGCAATTTCATTAAATAACGGCTATAGTTGCAAAACTGCAACTACGGCTGTTGCTTAATTAAATTTTGTGAACATAGCCATACACTTTATTAGGGGGTTGTGATGCAGTTTGTGCGATCACACAGGTCACATATACCCAAAGGCTGGTCCTGCATGTCACAGCAAAGGGTCTGGTACGCAATGGTTACACAGTCACCTGATGCCTACTCTGCTTATTGTTGCATGTGCTGGGGATGGAGCATTACATAGGCAGGGGTGAAGATCCTTCTGTAACCTACCATACTTGTAAAGTAAGAAACAGCTGAATTTTATCAACTTGACAGAAGGATAATTCACCTATTCAGACTGGGAGTTTATTCGCTAATAACAGCAATTACGAATCCAGATAATATCTCAGCAGAAGCCAGATGTATTTTCTGATCATTTCTCATTTGTCTGATCTAATCCATTCTTAGTGTGCAGAACGTCACTATATAATGACATTACCTCCAGGAGTGCAGCTGGAATCCGGTGCACGACCCCTTACATCTCAGGCAGGGAGGACCCCTTTCTGCGCCCTTCATTCCCAACGGCATCTGGAAAATAAGAGAACACATCTGGAAAATCAGTACAGTTAGCAGGCGATTGCTGTCATACTGTATTTGTTCTGAGATTTTATGTGATTGGGCATTTTTGTATGAGCTACAGGTTTGAAGACCTTCAGAAATGAGAACATAGTTTTCTAGGACTCCAGGAACATTTCTCAATAGTGTCCTCCATTGTCTACACAATCCAATTGCCTCCATCTCCACCTTGGTCCTGCCCTCCTACGTTATTTAAATGTTAAAAGAAGTTACCCTGCTCAGGTTCACACAGCTTATGGTAATGAGTGTTATCTCCAGACCCCATAGCAGTGCCCCTGAGTTTACCCTCATATCATAGACAGTTAGTTACCAAGATCATCCACCTGATGCCTTATGTCAGGTGGAATAACAATGATGGAGGAGGAAGAGAATGTTCCACCACAATTTAATTGGTGCAAGATAATCAGATAGGCATGTGCTAATCTGCCTCACCTGTCCCCTCAGGAGGGAGGCGCTATTGTCAGACCATGTTGTGCTTTGTGGAAGGTATTAGGTCTCGGCATTCAAACACAGTCGACTGGAGGCTAAAACAGCACAGTCCAATGGTCCCAGGGGCTTAGGCTGTTTAGCTAAGATATGTCGTGTCACATGAATTCACTGCAGCCGTCAGCTCTGTCACAGCAGACAGAAGTAAGCCTGGCAGCTTCTCTGGGACCTCGCAAGACTTTACCAAACCAGGGAAATGGACGTAGAGTCCTGTTTCCTTTTTAATAAAAGAATTCCTCTGCGTGCACTTAGTGCATTCCTTGCTTATCACTGCTCTTTTACTTGCTTTGGGAAATGGAAGAAGGAGGGCTGGTGATAATCCTGTGGGCATGATGAAGAGAAAAAGTAGACTACAGTGTCATTTACAAACTAGAATATAGCAAATGCAGCTGGGAATTATTATATTATGTGCTTCCTTGCATGAAACTACAAGGATAACGGCTACTGTTTTTCTAAAACAGAGCACCAAGACTTCAGATCTCTTTCACACAACCTTAGAGTTACATGATAAACTTTTTGCTATGTGTAGCCACCACCAGGGGGAACATTAGGAGTTTACTGAAGACACACAGTTAAGTCCAATACAAGCTGTATACATCTGTATACGGTGATCTTCCACTAATGGTGGCCGGTACCAGGCAGCTGAAACAATGAGTAACTAAAAGTTAACTTATACTTGCTATAGATAATCATGGTGAGATGAAACATTTGACTGACCAAGTGTGGTAAATCAGTTTATTAAAAAGCAGGGGACCAGTTGGTTGTGAATAGGTAGACACAGTAACTGGAATAATTTAAGAATGCGCCAGTTCTGCATGGTGTGCTAGCATGGAGGGGACAGACATAAGGCACAGACTTAGGGCTGTATTACATAGCACGATTTAGAGGAGGCAACGAGCTCTGACCTGTTAGTTCAGTGCTCGCTTCTCCCTCATTCCCTACTTGCTGCCTGTGCTATTATGTGCAGAGACAGTAAACGGGGGGAGCATCGGCGCTGTGGGATGGGCTGCCCAGACAATCCTGTATGTTTTCTCCTCAGCTTCCCAGACACTTTAGGGGGCTATCAGCAGATTAGATTCCCATTTAAGAGCAGCATAGGAGTACGCCAGTATTCAAAAATGCTCCGCAAAAGCCTTAGCTTGTTTGTAAGGTACTTTATTGGAATTCACCAAGGAAGACAAGAGGCTCCTGTTATCACACACATGACACCGGAGGGCGCTTCACAAGGGGTTTGGCGCTGATTGTGTGGATTAAATACCAACTTACAACTGCGCTGTGTGACTGCCGCTTCACTTCCACCATTATAATTGGATTATCTCTGGATACTATTTATTTTTCCCATTTGATAAGCTTTAAATAGCTGCTCATATTACGCTTAGACATGCTTGATTCCTAGAAGAAAGTATGTGCCCCCCTCCCAGCTTGTTCTGGTAAAATAGGCTTGGAAAATGATTATTATTATATTTATCTTTCATTTACCTAATGGCTATATCAGCTTCAGTACTGTGCCACTAGCATTACAATGGAGCACAATAGGCCATACAATGACAGAAGATATGACGGCTCTAATCGCCAGAGAAAGCATAGCAATGTCTGACAATGGAAAGAAAACATGAGTGCTTTCTTCCAGAAATAGCAGCATGTGTTCCTGTGGCTACAACAGTACACACAGCCCATGGACTACTAAATTCACTTGCAGGGCCAATATGTAACTTATTTTGCTGCTTAGATCCGCTATTAATACTTGGGAGCCATGTAAATACCTTTAGTCATTGTGTAATGAAAGGTTCTGAAAATACTCTTTCTAATGGGATGTTCAGATCACGTTTCCCCGGCTTATACCGCAGCGTACTGACAGCAGGTCCATTGTGTTTAATGGCCCAAATGTATTCAACTAGATAGTGACTATATTTGGTCCATTTCCCAACCTTATATGCTTGCAGCAGACCATGCCTTATGAGTCAAGATAACAGTATATGCTGAGGAAATGGACCAAACATAGTCAATAGCTGGTCTATTGAACGTAATGATCTGTTGCCAGTACACCATGGTATACATAAGCCTACCTTTTTCACTGGCTGCTGACGGATACCTTTGTAATGGGGAAACATGATCTAACCATAAATTTTGTGTTTAAATTTCCAACCATGTTTTGCATTTCTGCTTGTTTTCAGTGAATGGAAACCCCAGCAGTTTACTCAGTGGCATCATTAACTGTCTGTGTGTTTGTTATGCCTTTTTTTAACACTTAAACAATTGCAGTTAAAAACTCTACAGGCAGGTAACCAATCTGAATGACTGTGTTGCATAAGTATCTTTGCCACCTGTAAATAATAGGGTATTCTGCTCAAACATAACTTTTCATATACTGCTGCCCATGGTGAGATTAACAATTCATTCCATACTTGTTATTATCTATTCAGTCTCCTTCCTCAGTTCTGAGCCGCTGCTTTCTGTTGGGAAAAAAAAAATCTGTGTGTGAGCTTTTCTCTTTGTCTGCCCCTCCTCCCCCCTCCCTTCCGAGATTGCTGATGTAAACAAGTCCCTGACTGGCTTTATCTGCAACGTTATAGCTTTTTTGTAGTGCTGGGAGGGTTAATCATGTTGCTGATTAACTCGCTGTGATTAATCCTCTTGGCAATAAAAATTAGCTATAAAGTTGCAGAATGGGACTTGTGTAAATCAGCCATCTGGGAAGGGAGGGGGGGAGGAGGGGGGAGACAGAGAGAGAAGCTCACACACAGTTTTTTGTGTCTTCAGCAGAAAGCAGCAGATCAGAACTGGGGAAGGAGACTGAACAGATAATAACAAGCATGGAAAGAATTGTTAGTTTCACCATGGGCGGCAATATATAAAAAAGTTATGTTTAGGTGGAATTCCCCTTTAATGCTTATAACCCAATTTGGGAACCCCTCTAATCTATTACCCTCAAATGTGACTTCAGCTGGAAACACTATATGGTATAAGTAATAGGTCAGGACCTGACTTATTTAATTTGTCATAGTTTGTCAGTCTACACCTCCTCTCAACCCTTGGAGTTGTCATTTTATGTGTCATCTGGACTGATACGAGACTACTCCACTTTAGTCCTTAAAAAAACTGTTGAAATGGTTTACTTCCTCAAGCAGCCTGCTAATCCCTATAGGCCCCTGAGAGGTGCTGAAGCTTTGTGCTGTGACCCTATACTGACTGAGATCTGTCATCACGCCTCCTCAGTACCCAGCAGCCTACGGCTTAGAATACAGGAGCCTCAAGGTCCCTCAAAAATAAACAAAGATACAGATACATCAAAGCCAAGTCTGAGACCTGTCAGCTTCCAGCCATTAGTATAGGCTGAGTGCAGCGTGACAGCTACTATGCTGCAATAAAGACATTAGAAAGTTGGTTTGGTACAATGTGTCAGTGTAGACTGGAGTCCAGCACAGCAGGTTTGTGCTGCTAATGTGTCACAGAGGATTACCTAGTCTGGATACATTGTAACAAATCACCTGTGTGTGCAGGAACAAGTCTGTATATTCAGGGTATATTAAGATGTTTTGGTGCAATTTCTGCAATGAAACTCTGCATCAATTTACGGTTCAATACACATAGGCCCAATACATTACCACATAGGCCCAATGCATTAACATGTAATCTATGCATGAGCAAATAACTAGACTATGAATATTTTATACCAGCCTGGGCTAATCCTAAAGGGTATAGACTGCAGGGAGTGTAAGGTGTTTACCAGCTCAGTGACAGCAGGACACCACAAAGAAGCAAGCAAAATAAAATCCAGATCAGTCAACAGCAGCTTTTTGATTATTAAAAAGTGTCCAAAAACAATTTAAAATAATCTGTTACAAAGATGGTGGATTTTGGTGGCTTGTTGACCCAGGGGCCAATGTTGATCATAGGTGGAGCATCACAATGGCTCCAAAATCAATTCCCTTTCTACCGCTGAGAGAAAAAGTTAATTTTTAACAACAGATAAGAGTGCTTTCATGTACGCAGTTCATGGGTTCAGCACAACGTTCTGCTTTACAATCGCAATAATACATCTAGGGATAATTTACTATGCACAGTGCCCCATTTTGTCTGCAGTTGCTCCAGTATGCAGCATGTATTGTATGCATTAGTAAGTGCACCCCTAGGTTTCCAAAGCCATTTGTCTGCTTGGTAAGTCTCCATATTATGCTGGAAGCAGCCTGGCTCATACAATGGGACCTGTGTGCTTACAGCAAGGGCAGAAAGTGGGAATAAAGCTCAGGATTTGCATCTGGAATCAATTTCTTGATAATAATGGAGCAGGGAGGACCAACCTCCTCCAAGCCTTCCTGGCAGCAGCTCCAACTCTCCATCCGGAATCATGTACCTGGATTCGGATGAAAATTCCTACATAATTGAGAAATTTAGCTGGAGGTTTGTGATCTGAGGCTATGGATTATTCTCCATTCTATCACTGACCTGGAATATTTCACAGTGTGACACTGAGTGATCACAGATACATTGGAATACCCAGGGGCAGTCATATTCCATAGACAAAAAGACTGCTTGCAAATGAATATAGTCACTAAATGTATCTTAGCCTAGCCTTATATATGATGTTGTCTAATGATTCATTGTATCTAAGCTTACCATACCATCTGCTGAGCTGCCGTATCTATGCCGAAGCTATAATAATATGATAATCTAAGATGTATCCAATCTGGATGTGAATCTATCCTCAGATTGTGTATCTAAGCCTATCATTTATAATACTATGCTGATGTATGCAATCTTATTGTGCGTAATACTTTTTGCTAAGCCAGTGAATCTAAGCTTATCACGTGTAATTCTGTTTGCAGAAATTATGTATCTAAGCATATCATGTTTGATAATGTATATCTAATTTTATCAGGTGTGATACTGTCTGCTGAGCCACTTTTTCTAACTCTTATCTATGATGCTGACAGCTGGGCTGATGTATCTAAGCTTCTCAAGTGTGATACTGTCTCAGAGAACGGCACTTTTCTTTATTTTCCTTCTTGCTAAGGCATTCTACATCCAGGAGAACTATAATACTGTATTTATTTAGAGCAACATCTGTTCTTGCCATCCCGGCGCCACCGACATGTTGCCTGATCTTGTTTTGCTGTGTCTGACATGAGTTTTCATGTTCAGTTTTTCTTGCCTGAGGTTCCAGTTACAGAGTCATCTCCATTCAGCTTCACAGAGTAGCGTTATTTTGATAGGATTCATTTACAGACTGGGTGCGGCTACCTGCCCAGCTCCTCACACCCTGAACCAGTGCCAGAGCCAGTTTGTCCACATGTTTACCAGTCTGTGGATAATGGAGACTCGGAATCTGTACCCAGAAGCTGCGAAATACAGGACAGCTACTAAATAGCTATTATAGGTGCAAGTCACCTATAGTGCAAAACTGCACTAACTGGACACAAGCAGTCAGGGCTCTGCATTTACACCTGGATCAAATACATAACAACAAATAATCAATGGAACCTAATGTAAGAAGAGCAATGATCTAATAATAATAATAATAATGATAATAATAATAATAATAATAATAATAATAATAATAATACCACCACATATACACTGAGCTTGTGTCTGACCACAAGAGAGGCATATATTATTTATCTAGTTCTATTGCTGAGTGTTGGCCTGTGCTATACTCCAGGGGTGCCCTCACTATTCTGCTGGTGGTGTCACTGTGTACATACATTACAGCTCTTTTACACAGTACAATTATCGCCAGAAAAAGCGTTCATAGGAACATGTGTTCCCAATTATCGGCCTATGTAAAGGTGCAATGAGCCAACAAATGAAAACACACTTGTTAATTGGCTTATTGCGACCAATAAAATTATAATTACCGGCCACATATCATCCTGTGCTGTCTACAGTGATGAGCTTAAAGGGCCATGCAATCCATTCAGATATGTGAAGGCTCTGCAAATGTTGTTATACTCTTGGTCTGTCAAAAACGGCTTCTGATTCTGATTACAACCTCCAGAGCTGTATTCACTATTCTGCTGGAGCAGTCACAGGCATACATATATTGCTTATCTTGTATTAAGGTGCAATCAGTCATGATGAATTACTCACCACAAATCTGCAGTGAACCGTAGTGCAATACATATGGATAGAGAGTTTTTAAGCGCCATCTACATGTTTTAAACATTTCCCACATGGAAAAAACAAGCAAACTGAGGATTTTTAAAGTGCATGCCAAAATATGTACACATTAAGGCTATGTTCACACTACGTAAGTTCGGCAGGAATCATGGCCGTTGTTACAACAGCCATGATTCCTGCAGTACTTACATAGTGCTGCAGGCTGAGGGAATCCCGGATGAAGTGTATACTGGTAGACTGGTGCAAACTGGCCACAGCAACCAATTAAAGCTCCTCTTTCCTTTCACCAGAGCTGGAAGCTGAGCTGTAATTGGTTGCTGTGGGCAGTTTGCACCAGTCTAAATTTTACACCCTTTGATAAATCTCCCCCATAGTATACACTCCAGATGGGATCCCTAGCGGCGCAGTAGAAAACTGACATGTCAGTTTTCTGCGGTCACTATTCAGTGAATAGCGGCCGCAGAAAACCCTGTCAGTGTACACAATGGAGCGGCTCCGGCGATTTGCTCCATTGTGTGCTGTGGGCCGGGTCACGGAACGGCTGGTCTCTTACAGCGTGTGACAATAGCCTAAGGCATATAAACCACAGCCAAAGAAATAGCCAGACTATTAATTTTATGGCTGTAACAATAACAACAACTTGTGCACAACAATGGCAAGCAGCATATTGCCAACAAATGACACATCCCTAACAGCTTAGTTAAAGGTGTATTGCCATGTGAATGTGTAGTCCTTTATCCAAAGAGTAGAGAATAACAGACCCCAAGAACAGGGACGCAATTGCCCCACATTGAATAGAGTGCTCAGCAAGACTGCATGGCCGCTAGCGCTCCATTTATTCACAATGGGGCAGCGGAACCCCTTTAGGTGCCAATAACTCAGGGACAGATGACCGTACAGTGCCTACAGTAAAGCGGAGACTTCTCAGAATGCAAATCTACCTTTACATGCACCCTTTTTGCTGCAGATTTTACTCTGTGGATTTTAAGCTGCCGATGTAAGGGTATGTACACGCTGAGCAAATGGGCCGGATTTCTGTGTCAATTCTTTGAGCGGAGAGCTGAAGCAGGTGGAGAACTCTCTGCCACGTAAATCCGCCCTATTTGCTCAGTGTGAACATACCCTTATGCTGTGTTAATCAATGTACATAAATGACTGAACATAGCATCAAATATGCAGCATGAAATCTGCAGAACACATGGTAGGCGGACATTTCTGGAACTAACTCTATTACTATAAAAATAAAAAAGGAACCATACTCCCCTTCCCCTTTTCCCTGCAGCTGCTGGTCTGGTGACTTCCGGGTTTTGCTGTGCTTGGCTGCTTCCTACCCATTTAGCCAATCACTGACTGGGACTGTTCACTGCTAAAGATAGTGATTGGCTGAGCACAGAGTTCCTGTAAGGAAGCAGTGGAGAAATGGAGCTGTGGGGAACAGGGCAGATTAGTATGGTCTCTTTCTTATTTCTACAGTATCTGAATCAATGAGAAAAAGTCTTTGTGCCACCAAAATACCTCTTTAACTTAGGATGAGTACAGTACGATCTTAAGCTGTTGTAATATTATTTGCCATTCAGGGTCTTCATACAGCTGTCAGAACACTCATCCAAGTAAGGACTTCTATGAAGAAACTCATAGAAATAGACACTAAAACATGGAATCATGTCCAGTCAATCCTCAATCCAATGCTGGATCCCTGAAATTGGATGTGCTATCAGCACATGCAGTATGAATAGCCGCCATCATTCTGATTAGTAGCTGGTCTTCCCTTTAACTTCTGCTTGGTCTATGTAAATTAATGGCTGACAAATTGCTATGGATTACAGTCGGTGCAGGTGCAAGGTAAAAGAAGGGTAAAACCCATGGCGGTACTAGCAGCCATGTAGAGCAGTAAATTTCTATTATGGTACGTTATTATTTATACTTATCCAGAATCCTTCTCCTGAGAACCCTTCATACTGCTGAAGTGTTTGCATGACATACTGCAGACTGCGGCCATTCATTTCGATGAGACAGGCAGGGAAAACATGGAGAAGTGCAGCGGGTAATATTCACCAGTTACTTATTACTACAGTGGACTGTGGGTGAATTATTTTACTGTTTGTGTCATCTTCTCTCTTCATGTCACATTTTACTTTACTGCTGGCAGGTATCTAATCTCATTACTGCTATCTCACAGGGGGCACATACTTAACCGCAGTCTATCTAAATCTTTATTATTTCTGCTTCCAGGCGGTAAATCATTCTGTTATATCTGCATGGAGGAAACCTGGGAAATAATATGGTTGCCGCATGACGGGAGTTGTAGTTACATAGTAGTTAAAAACCCTGAGTTGCTTAGGATACAAAAAGCTATTACAGAAGTCTTCTTTTGTCTGGGAACAATATCTGGATTGTTATGCTGGGACTTTTAGTACCACAACTTATTTAGGGTATCACTATACAATAAGAAAAGACTTACAGGTATCATAAGGTTATGTGTGATATCTGGGAACTACAAGTCTCTAAACCTAGAAATACATTTCTATAATGTTGTGCTGGTAGTTGTAGTTCAATAACAGCAAACAGCAAGGTGATATATCAACACAGGTAGGTTTGTCAGGTTATGCTGGGAGTTGTAGTTTTACAACAGCTGGAAGTTATGAGCTGCAGCTTGTTCCATGTATGATGGAGAACAGCACTCACCTTCTGGTTCCCAGCACTCAGCTCCATCTCCTGGGTTGTCAGGGTTGTCACTCTTCTCCCTTCTGCACTTCCCCTCTGAGCTCCCACTAGGGAGACTGATTCATGCAACTTTAAGCTAGGGCTGGAACTCCTTGTAAAACTCCAGCAGCCAATCCCCAGCCCCAGGATCTGCCTCACACCCAATGGAACTCTAGACTGGGTGTCATTTACTTCTTTTCCCTTCTGTTTAACCAGGGAACACCCAGACTGTGTGAGTGAGCTCAGCAGCAGCAGCAGCAGCAGCCCAGGAATGCCTGATTCACACTGTCTGCTCCCATCAGCCAGACCCCAGGGCTGCAGCTTCCTGCACCAGGGACTCTTCTTCCTTTAAAGGAATTACAGTCCTATGTGGTCAGCAGTGATCCTGCTGGACTACCTGCTGGATGACTGCAAATCACATACCAGGAGAGGAGGAGGATGGAGTTCTGTGTGGTTCACATGTAACAGGCTTAGATACAACAGCTTAGTAGACAGTATCACACGTCACTGGTTTAGATACAGCAGCTTGGTAGACAGTATCACACATCACTGGCTTAGATACAGTTGCTTAGTAGACAGTATCACACATCACTGGCTTAGGTACAGCAGCTCTGTAGACAGTATCACACATCACTGGCTTAGGTACAGTAGCTCTGTAGACATTATAACACATAACTGACTTAGGTACAACATCACTGACCTAGGCACAGCAGCTCTGTACACAGTATCACACATCACTGGCTTAGATACAGCAGCTTAGTAGACAGTATCACACATCACTGGCTTAGATACAGCAGCTTAGTAGACAGTATCACACATCACTGGCTTAGGTACAGCAGCTCTGTAGACAGTATCATACATCACTGGCTTAGATACAGCAGCTTAGTAGACAGTATCACACATCACTGGCTTAGGTACAGCAGCTCTGTAGACAGTATCACACATCACTGGCTTAGATACAGCAGCTCTGTAGACAGTATCACACATCACTGGCTTAGGTACAGCAGCTCTGTAGACAGTATCACACATCACTGGCTTAGATACAGCAGCTCTGTAGACAGTATCACACATCACTGGCTTAGGTACAGCAGCTCTGTAGACAGTATCACACATCACTGGCTTAGGTACAGCAGCTCTGTAGACAGTATCACACATCACTGGCTTAGATACAGCAGCTCTGTAGACAGTAACACACATCACTGGCTTAGGTACAACACCTCAGTAGACAGTATCACACATAACTGACTTAGGTACAACATCACTGACCTAGGCACAGCAGCTCTGTAGACAGTATCACACATCACTGGCTTAGATACAGAAGCTCTGTAGACAGTATCACACATCACTGGCTTAGGTACAACACCTCAGTAGACAGTATCACACATAACTGACTTAGGTACAACATCACTGACCTAGGCACAGCAGCTCTGTAGACAGTATCACACATCACTGGCTTAGATACAGAAGCTCTGTAGACAGTATCACACATCACTGGCTTAGGTACAGCAGCTCTGTAGACAGTATCACACATCACTGGCTTAGGTACAGCAGCTCTGTAGACAGTATCACACATCACTGGCTTAGGTACAGCAGCTCTGTAGACAGTATCACACATCACTGGCTTAGGTACAGCAGCTCTGTAGACAGTATCACACATCACTGGCTTAGGTACAGCAGCTCTGTAGACAGTATCACACATCACTGGCTTAGGTACAGCAGCTCTGTAGACAGTATCACACATGATTGGCTTACATATAGAAGGAGACATTAAAGACTTGGATAAACATTGTCACAAATAGGTTCATACACTGTACTCCGTGGCAAAGCTACTATAGAGACAGGTGGGGCAGTTGCTATGGGGCCCATACAGCAGGGGGAGAAGGTAAGAGCAAGTGTCCTTCTCCTTAACCCTTTATGTACTGTAGTGTGTAAGTGACCCAGTATTTACTTACATGCTGCAACACAAAAAAAAGGGTTAATAATAATCAATAATCATTTTTATTTATATAGCGCCAACAGATTCCGCAGCACCTTACAAGCAGAAGACAAAGAGATCTCCTCTGATAACCTCTGACCTCTGTTTTCCAGCTGCAACCATGAAGTAGGAAAATGTGCAGAGGTCGGGGGTTAGTACACCAGCAGTAAAGCAGATATAGCCTTGTCTTTTGAACATTGGCTCACTTACACACTGCAGTACCTAAGGGGTTGGGTTAGCAGAAGGTAGTCTGCTCCTGCACCTATATATTTAACCATAAGGCTCCTATAGGTCCTTATAAGTAAAAACAGTGGGCTGTCATAGTAAGCAGCCATTGGCTCTCTGCTCTGCCTGTCACTCTTGTGGCAGCAGGCAGGATTTTGCCTCTGGCCACAAGAGATTTTATTTTTTGGGCCACATCACAGAGCATATACTGTGTGTGTGTGTGTGTATACACACACACACACACACACACAGTGTTTTGTGTTGTGCATAGGGGAGGGGGGGCCCTTAAATTTTTTTGCTAAAGGGCCCCGTGAATCCTAGCTATGCCCCTGACTACTATGGCTCAGCCGAAAGGATAAGATACATTTAGAAGACAGCATTACATTGGATACATTTATTGGATTCACTGCCAGGGATGCGCTCCAGGAGGAGGGGGGGTAGGGATTTCGGCCAGGGTTGGGGATACAGTAGACTGCCAGGGATACGCTCCGAGAAAGGGGGAACAGGGGGACCCTGTGCGTATGCGCTGCCATACTGGGGTTGACAGGGGCGATGGGATGGGTTTCATGGGATCCTTTTTTTGGGGAACAGTACAGCCAGCCACAACTAAAAGCAGGTATACCACAACGTGTGTGCTGAACTAGCACTGGTGTCATGACACTACCATCACTGGCTGAGCTGTATCACAACCACCAGCACAACATCATCCGTAAACACTGGCAGTTTTATGGGACGTGTGAATGAAAGCCTTAGATATAGATACTTAGGAAACAGTGGCCAGCAGACAGTATTACTTATAATAGGATGAGATAATATAAATCATCAGACAACATCATACCTGATAAGATTAGATGATATGATACAATGGCTGGGCAGACAGTATAACACACACACACACACACACACACTATTGGATAAGATACAGTCAGGGCCGATTCTAGCCTTTCTGCTGCCTGAGGCGAAAATTAAAATGGCGCCCCCCCACCAATAATTAGTGATCAACTGCACACATACATATATATATATATATATATATATATATATATACATATATATATACTAGCAGCAATTATACCACACATATAGGTATATATTAGCTATAAATATACCACACACATAAAAATATACCTGCCGGCAGTGTATGTACTGCATAGTAGGTACCAGCAGTGCGTATACTGCATGCAAACACATGTACCAGCTGTGTGACCAGTTACCATCACTCCCCCTGTCTCTGTGCCTTAGGCCATGTGCACACTATGTATAACACCGGCCGTTCTGTGACCCAGCCGGATCACAGAGCGGCTGGTTTTACTGAAGATCATCAAGTCACCACAGTACCGGATGGATGATGTTCATTCCTTCTGAATTTGGGTGCGGGCGCACTCATGTGCGCCCACATCTGGATTCACCGCTGCACACAATGGAGAGTACGGCCGGAGCCACACACTCCATTGCAAGAACTAACAGGTTCTCTGCGGCCGGTATTCAATGAATGAGATGGAGAGATAATGATGAACTATAAAGCATGGGATCCGCATAATCGCTGTACCCTCACCATGCTGTATAAGTCACCTCCCTTGATGCAGTAATCCTCCAGAGTGCCCAGTAGAGGATTACTGCATATGATCAGGGGAGGTGACCTATAAAGCCTGGTGCCCCCTGTAATGGTGGATATCACCTAATACCCCCAAACAGCATCTTCGTTGGTGATACTGACCTCCTAATAGAAAATACCCATACCCTTCCCTCAGCAAAGACCCCCTAATACCAGTCACCCCCCACAGTAAGCACCTAGAAACACTGCATACCCACCTCAGCATATATCTACTGTATAAAACCCACATGCACATTCACACACACACACACACACACACACACACTTATGCAATTCACACCATACCTTCTGTTTCTGATCTGTCTCCTGGCTACACAGGTCCTGGGAGGCTGTGGAGAGTCAGGACATCAGAAGACAGAGCTCATGGTGCAGAGGAGGGGGGACAACACACACAGAGGAGGGGGGACAGGGCACTCAGAGGAGGGGGGACAGGGCACTCAGAGGAGGGGGGCACAGGACAGGCAGCACACACAGAGGAGGGGGACAGGAAGCACACACAGAGGAGGGTGGACAGGAAGCACACACAGAAGGGAGGGGGGCACAGGACAGGAAGCACACACAGAGGGGAGGGGGGCACAGGACAGGCAGCACACACAGAGGAGGGGGACAGGAAGCACACACAGAAAGGAGGGGGGCACAGGACAGGCAGCACACACAGAGGAGGGTGGACAGGAGACAGAGCTCTGCAGGGTCAGTTTCCTGGTCTTCTCACTGTTATGACCTCTGCAGGCTGCCGTGCTAAGTCCCCTCCTCCTCCTGCTTCCAGTCCCGACACTCAGGCAGCACACAGTGGAGGAAGCACAGGGATCACAGGGAAACTTTGTGGTATTGTGCATCCTCCACTGTTAGCTTTGCAGATAAGGCAGCCGGGACCCAGATAAGGCAGCAGGAGATAAGGTAACACTGCTGGGCGGCTGCTGTCATCTAGTTAAGTCAGAAATGACTTAACTACAATGACAGGGCAGGATTGTGCCGCCCCCTCAGGGACCTCGGAAGCTGCCGCCTGAGGCAGAATTCTCACTCTGCCTCATGGTAGGAGCGGGCCTGGATACAGTGATTTACCACGCAGTGTCGTATGTGATAAGGTTAGATACCGTAGCTCAGCAGACAGTTTCACACATGATAGGCTTAGGTACAAAAACTCAACAGACAATATGACACACGATTGGCTTAGATACACCTCGTCAGCAGATGGTATCACAAATTGGCTTATATACACTGGCTACGCATGTACTGTAAGCACATAAGATAGGATGGGATACAATGTTTTAGCAAACAATCCCACACATAACAAATTATGTGGTTCAGTGGGCAGTAGAACACATGATATGATTAAACACAGTAATACATGTAGTAGGATGACACGTAATGGCTCAGCAGAAAATAACACAATCGGATATGATACAGTGGTTTAGTACATAGTATTCTACATGATGAGCTTAGATTTAGTATGCAGTCTAGACACTGGTATATGGAGTGAAGTTAAAGAGTTCTTACTAATGATAGTTAAGTGATATCTCCACCTAATTCCATTCAGTTACAGTACATTTAGACCCAATTGTTTCTACCTATGGTCCTCTGCAATAGACTACAATAGACCATATGTAATCCGAGTAAACAAAGGATGGCACGGCGCTCACTGGTGATTATATAAAACGTCTCCTTCATTATTGTAGCGTCAGAACAAAGTGACAGACCATAGTGCTGAGAGTCTGACAACAGCTGTTTCACATGATTCTACCAGTTTTCAGAACACTTTGAATGGCTGATGCTGAACAGATTGATACATAGTTTTGTGGGGAAAATTCTAGGTTAACTTGTCGTTTATTCAAGGGCTAAGTAGTCAAGTGGGTGGTTCTACTCAGAGATTGACAGCTGTCTGTGAAGGTGTGCATGTAGAAGGAGCTAGAGAGTAAGTCCGCCCACATGACTAGCCCACAATGGGCAGAGGGTCCCTGGAACCTTTTCCACAAATCTACATATCAATCTGCTTAGTTATTCTTGCCTAGTAACATGCCGCCTGCTGATTGGGTGTTTATTTTTAGTGTGATAGGCTCCCTTTCATGTCTTCCTTGGACCACATACAAATATTTAAAGATGAACCAAATTTTACACACAGCTGACTGGAAACAACCAGCATCTTTTCCCACACTCCAGCTTTCTACTGGATTTCTATATTGAAGGAATGTAATAATCCTTACTATTGTTTAAATTGCCAACTCTCTTGTTGGGGCCATGTTTTCATTCAATTAACTGAACTCTACTAGCTCGGTAAGGTCTGTATTCACTTTCTCTTTTAACTGCAGATTAATTAGCATTTTTAGACTTGCATTTTTTTTTAGAACTACAGATTAGATAGTGATTGCACAGTTTCCCTCTATTTGATTTGGAAAACACATACCATTAATTAAAATGATTCCCTTTCCTTTGCTTGAGGGTTGTTTCATGAAACCAGAGTGCTCTTCTATCAAACAAACAAGGGGGAAGATTAACTATTGCAAATGCACCAGTATTGCTTACATGATTTGCACCACATTTATCATAAGACAAGAGGGAGTGACTACATGGCAAGTGGGTGTGGCTTCATGTGAATGGGGGTGTGGATTAACATTTTGGAGTAAAATGAGCAAACTACTAGTTTATCTAAACTTACACCATAGTCTACAGATCCCCCATATTTATCACACAGCCTCAGAGTCTCTGTAATAAATCGGGCTCACTTTTATACTCTCTAGTTTCTGTTAGCACTATCTCTTAGCTAGTGTTCGTAAATCTGGGCCATTTTGGTGATATCTGTGATTTGAATATTTGTTGTGAAGTGAAAAATTGGGGCAACCATCCTTTATGTATGGCGGTTTCTGTCACTTTCTCTAGTTGTAGCATCTTGTATTGAAATTTATTACATTCCCTACTTCTGTCCAGTTGTTAAATATTTGCTGCTTTTAGTTACATGTGTTTCTGGGAAAGTTAAGTGGCCATCAGAGGTCCTTTCAGCTGTCACTCTGCTTTGATCCTTAAAGGGGAACTATCAGCAGGTTAGACAAATCTAATAGGCCAGTGCTCCAATGCTCCTTACAATCTTACCGGCCCATGGAAAAAATTACTAACTTCCCTGGAACAGCACCAAGGATGAAGGTGAGAGACGTACCTTCATCCTCGGCATCTCCTGTACAATAGGGAGCTATCAGCAGGTTAGATTTGTCTAACCTGCTGCTGATAGTGCCCCTTTAAGGGCAAAATCTGGCTAGAAATGCGCTGATGTGGAAGCAGAAGCTGTATCCCCAGGCAGATTTGCCATTCAGGACACTAGGCAGGCTGTGTGGTGAGTTTGTGAATGTTTATATATGTTGGCAGGTTGTATTGATTTTTTGCAGTGGAGACATTGCCAAGGACCCTCATTCAGTGAATTTTCCTGCCACACAGGAGGCTCCTATTGAAATTCCAAGGATCAGTTCACAGATTCACACTGCAGCTGGAGATTTCATTCTGGGCTCCTGCAGATATTATACAGGAAGGTCTCTGGGGTTTATCCGACTTATAGTTAAATACAAGATACATTGTGTCGACTTTCGCACAAGCAGGATCTCCTCTTAATTTTGTATATTTTCGTTGACCCCTCTCGCAGTGCCAGGTGCACGAAAAAGGATTAACAAGGTGGCGAGTTTCTAGGACCCTTACCCCATAAAGGGTTAATCCACACACTGCAGCCTTTGTCCAGGACTTTACAGACTGCTCCCAAAATTTTTCCTCCAGGCTGCCCCTCCATCATTTTCCACCCCTCATCTCCTGTTACAACCACAAGGGCCAGACACAGCTTTGCCAAGTCTGAGAGCGGAGTCCAAGAACGAAAACAAGCAAGCATTGAGAACTCCATGTGACATGGGTCGGGTAGCATTGTTTTTGCCTGACGCCCATTGCTGTGCCCAAGAATCACAAAGAGACATGCTCAGCGCTAGGTGACTGCTTTATACAAATATTATTCAGCCATTTCTATCTATACTGTATCTGTTCCTGGGAAAGCTGGAGAAGGGTAATGTGGCAGCCATTACAGCTTGAAGAGGTGTTTTACCTATCTTTTTTGACATGTGAATGACCAACAACACTTGTAATTCATATACATCCCATTTTATAAACGATGGGTAACAGCTGTGGATGCTCTAAATGGTAATAGTTTGTATCAATCTACATGGTCTTGTAATCATATGCAATATTAGTTACAATAGGTATTGTCTCTGTATTAACTGGCATAAAGCATTATTTTACTGCCATATAGCACTATTATGTGAGCACAATATGGCTGTAATAAATGCTGTATGTCACTAGTATTCAGAACCATCATTATTAGTATATATTTGTATACTGTGAACACTATACATACTGAACTGATATAGGAAAGTAAGAGTTATAAGGCTACAAGTCTGAAAATCAGCCCCTTTCCTAATACACAGGGACAGGGTCATACCCACTATCTACAAAGTCATGCCCCCTTGTTGAGCAGGGTATAAATCTGTACGTTGCATTTGCAATAGTAAATCTGCCCTAGGATGTTATGCAAGAAACTGTACTGTGCATGTTTGTAGCTATAGAACGGTATTGCAGCGTGCAAATGTAATATGAGATGTGTATGTTACTGTTATGTGGGCAATGAATAATCCTGTTATGCAGACAGTGTATTATACTAATAAAAGCACACTTTATAGCAGTGAGCATGAGTGTTAGTATTTGGCACTAAATGGTTCCCTAATGTGCTATTGGTGCTATTATGTGAGTACTCTATGGCAGGGTTGTATTTACACAGTCCATGTGGATTGACCTTATACACCTTATCTGGGCGATACACCTTATCTGGGCTATTCCACATATGTTGGGAGTGTTTTATGCAGATCAGTCACAAATACACAGCAAAATACCATGTGTTACATGAGTACAGTATTTGGTTTCAGATTCACTGTGGATCTTACCCCTATACACAGAAAGTGGTGAAATCAATTACAAATCCACTTTATGGTTGTCAGGTAATTACCTTTCTGCATGGGAGGCGGGATCCCAGTGTCAGTGATGACTGACTATGGCAAGTGACAGCCGAGCATCCAGTTATCACTGGTAGGCATGCTAGGATTGCAGCTCTGGAGGGACCTCTTGCGAGAAATTTAAACTAGCAACTAATGTCCCATATCTGCCCATGGTTGTTTGGTCTCCTCACCTTTAAGAAGTGAGTCCCCCACAAGTGTTTTTTTCCCTAAACATGGATTGGCCCTGGGCAGCAGCAGCACACAGCAGCCTGTATTCTGATCACAGATTTATAACCCCACAGAAATTAGAGATTGTGGAAATAGGAATTGCTCTTTGTGCTTTTTTATACTACCCAGGTGTAGGTTCATCACAGATAATGTCGCACTGTTTGCCGCATATGTACAGTTGTCTTCATGTTTGGTTTGTGGAGCTCTTGTTGTTTAATCTTGTTTAGGACAATAGTATTTCACCATCTGATGTGTGTAAACATGAGTGCGTGTATGTGTACTGTGTGTGTGTATGAGCAGCTCCAGCAAGAGTCAACATCTCCCACATGTTTATATACAGCAGCGTTTCATCTCCCTGGATTGTCTCGCTCCACCGTTCCGCCACTTCTGCAAATCAACACAATCCCTGTCCGCCAACAATGACGACGATGCACGAGCCTGGGCTGCAATTGATTAAACGTTGTTTAAAGGAAGAATCAAATATGCAAAACAAGAGTCCGTGGAGCCTCAGTTACGAGTCTCAAAACACGGGATAGCCAGATATCTCTAGCCTGTTGCCAACGGGGTGCCTCCATGATGGGGAGAGCACCACACCACCCTGATAAATAACCCCTTAAGTCCCACTCGGTTGCGAGTATTGGAACATAGACAGGGAAACAACAGGGTGGCCCCTTTTGTCAATGTCTAACTCAAGGTGCGAGTATTGCGATCATGACAAGGGCTTGCAAAGGCAGGCTTCCACCCACAGACAGCCGTTTCGGGGGGTTTGCCCCTCGTCAGTGTGGGGTAGGATTCTGGCTAGTTGGGGCAATGAAAAATCAACCAACAAAAGGTTAAAGGAAGAATCAGAAACGGATTAAAATACTCAAAAACTCAAATGTTCCACATTGTTCTTTCTGTTCTCTGATTTGTGTGTATTTTTTATATAGAATATTGCCTATTGTGGTTTTAAAGTAAGTCATAAATATCAATCACAAAATGCTCTTCGATATCACAAAATGCTATTTTTTTCCACAGTTTGGATGGGAGCGGCTGGCAGGTGTGTGGCCAGGCTCAGGTGTTGTTCTGGTGCAGGGGTCTGCTGCTGCATGCGTTCTTCTTTACTCATTCCCCAAACATTTCCCCATTAGTGAGGAGTCAAGCCCTCATGCCAGGGGAGACCTGGAATTCCCATTGCTAATTGCTTTATACCAGCTCACATTAATCTAATCTTAACAGGGAATATTCATCAAAGATTCTGAATACAGCAATTCCAAAGCTGCAGCGACTCTACTTCTCTACCTGCCCCTTCCCCCAGAGGTACAAGAGGAGGCATGGAATGATTTATATGTAGGGTAAGACAGAGCCTGCAGTATTGAAGGCTGAGAGACGGGCAGCCATTAATCAGTCCCACCTGGATGGCTGTGCAATACCTTGTATACGTCTGCGGCCTCATTCTTATGTAATGCTCTGCACAGCTGTGGAAGTTGTACTGAGGTTTATTGGCTCCTGTGAGGCTGCAATGCTCTGCAAAATCTTTGGTATATAATAAAATGTAGAAGAATAACTGGAAAGACCACCCAAATTGTAAGTGCATCCTCACTGGCTCCTGATCCTGGGAGCCCATATACATTGTAGACATGTCCCATTCCATTTTCCACTTCTTTGCCTTCTAACATTGCAGGTTCTCATCATTCATGAGAATGGGCATAGGACAAACCTATAGCAGGCCTCACTGGAGCTGCATGGGCAGCCTATATGATAAATAGGCTCTTATCCAGAGTTCTGCCCATCATACTCTGAAGTTGAAAATGTATATAGGAGAGAGGATTGGCATAGTATTTAAGGTTGCAAAGGTTACCAATGTAGCTGGGCCCTATGTCTGAAAACGACCCCAAAGCTACATATAAGAGGAGCATCTGGGTGGGCAGTGTTTAAGGACACATATATTTTGTATATAAGAACTATACTGGGTGATATCTTCATACTAATGCTATAACGGATATGGTGGTCTACATGAGACTAAAGATGTTCCTCTTTTTAGCATTTTTCTACGTTTTTTGTATGTAACGATTTTATGGAATTAACCCATGTTGCAACGCCTGATCACCCACAGGTGAGGTCCTTTGCACTCCTATTTCGGGAAAGAGAATAGCCAGCTATATTGCAGCAAGTAAAGAATATACGGAGTAGCAGCGGAAATTTTTTTTGCTTTTAAAGATGTTCCTCAGGTTGGAATGGTTGGATGGAAGGGACACAGGACAATGAGGCTATCCACCTATATATGTGCAATATATAAATAGAAAATGTCAATGGAAGTAAGTGGATGAATGAGCAACCAAGAAGAAGGAGGGGTGTCCAGGTGACTGTACATGAAGGGGCACATTTAATTACTCATTTCCTTTGAGATTATGGATAGATATAATGCTTGTGATCATAGGAGAGCAGGTAGGAAAATATTTTATTATTTTATGACTCCCTCTATCAAGAATGGGTTGGAGTGAATTAAAGTGAATGGACATTTCTAGGACAAGATTCAACTAAGCGTAGACATAACTAACTGCTGAAATAAAAACTTCCAGCAGCTCCACAGGGACTGAATATTATTTGTAACTTGGCATCATGCCATACAAGCTGCCAGTCTGGACCTGTGCCCTGGGCTCATTATGGTCCATACTTTCACCAATAGATGCACAATACATGGCCATCCTTCCCCAGGATGTGAGTCAGTGTTTATTGGTCCTTCCTTTCACTCATCTCTCAGCATATTGTATATCTCATGAAAGGTCTATAAACTCAGACTGTTACAAAGATGCCGTGCCTCAGCCTCAGTGACGCTGGTTCCTGGTTGGCAACTATGGGTCCTAATAATAGTAACATTCCTCCAAGCCTCAGAATTTGGGAAATTAGCTCAATGTCCAAAATAAATGTTTTTTCTGCACAGACGGAAAAGAAAGTATTTTTTTCAAACCTAGACAGCCCTAGTAAAGAAAACACAGGGGCACCATTTGGGCACAGCTAGTACCATGTTCTTATATGGGGTGGTATCCATGAGGATAATATAAAACACACGTATAGGTGACTGTGTGCTTGGTGCAGGGGGAAGTACAAGGAATGTGGGCGAGCGGATGTAAAGCAGAAGTAAAAGTATTTTATCTCTGAATGTGGAGCAGTTCTTAAAATCTTTTGATTTCTAAAGAATCCGTTCTTTATAATTCCTTACAGATGCTGAGTGCTGCCCGGAGGTCGGACATTCAGGTGAACATTTAGGGGGAGATTCATGAAAGCTGCGCCCAGGGCATACACCAGGGAGAGGACACAAATTCCCCCCTTCATACCTCCCTGACGTACGCTTGCTGTATCCCCCGCTCACCTGATGAGCAGGCAGGGAGAGGGGGGTGCGCCAAGGTGGGGAGGAGGCATGGCCTCCTCCCACGCCAGATTTACCGTGGTTCATGGCAGAAATGTACACCTGCTCAGGAACAGGTGAAGATTTCTGTGCCTGTCGTACGGCAGACGCAGGTCAGGCCAGATTTAGTAAGAGGCATACGCCTCTTGATGAATCCAGAGGGGCAATTGGGCACAGGGACTAATTTAGGACCGGCATAGTATGCTGGTCTTCATAGATGTCCCCCCATAGGGTACATTTTCTTCAATCATATAATATAATACACCTTCAGCTGGAACAATCTACTAAACAGTGATGCCACGGAACACATTCATTGTCTGTCTAAGCTATCATATATTAGCTCTTCTTGTGATGTATAGATGCCAATCACCTTGTAATGTTTGGCTGTCAATCATCTTGTGAAACTTAGTTGTCAATCAGCTTTCAATACAAAGTGACTTATGGACCCTAGCTCTCAATTTTTTTTTGTTAAAGAGGTTGTAAATGATTAGAAAAAAATAGCTATTTACTTTAACAAACAGTGGCAAATCTTACATCTAGACCTGTAAATAAATTCATCCCCAAGGAGCCAGGCCTCACGTTAGAATTGATCTACTTCTCCTTTCACCGTCTATGGGAGCTGTCACTGATACCCAAATACAGCATTCACCTATTTCTTCTGCTCCCATAGAGAATGAACATGTGGACCCTATAGAACATTGTTCCTGTGTTGCTTTATCGTTCACCTGATCCTGGATTAGTCCTTATACTGAGATAATCAGTTCTGAAAAATGTTCCTTTAAGGAAAAAAAAATCTCTTCACTATGAACGTGTGAACCCTCAAACCTGAATATTTTCCAGACCAAGTGTATCTGAAATTCCATGTGTTATTTATTAACTCATTTAATGTGTTTGAAATATGAGACAATTAAATGTAGAGAGGAGACGCGCATTACTCATGTCTGCTCATGTAGGGTAATCTACACCAAATACATCCCACAGATCACCTCCATGGTGGAACTACAAGAGCAAGCACTAACTGCAAGCCTCTGTCTCCTATTAGAGAGCCACTCATCTCTTGTTGCAGTGGGACTACAAGTCTGATCATCTCCACCTGCCAGGGTTTGTTGTAAGAGTGTAAGAGATTTAGATAACTAATATTGGAATTTTAAAGGTTTGGAGTTTTAAAGGTTAGAACCTAAGGGCAAAGTGTTGTGTCTGTCCTCACCTGCATCTGTCTGCCCCCCAGAGGCTAAGAGGTGAACTGCACACAGACTGCACATGTGTTCTCTATAAAATGTTACAGGTGCAGAAGATGAGGAGAGGATTAAAAGGGCAATTTTACAAGTAGACATAGATATATAGATGTTCTCTGTAAGATATAAATTAAATTACTTTACCGAGGGAAGTGCAAGTGAGTTCATATCACTTCCTGGCTCAGCACTCAACTGTGATTGCAAGTATCGGACTCCATTATAAATCTATGGTGAGCCAAGGAGAGAAATGTGCTACTACATGCTTCAAACAATCTGGGGGGCGTCTCAGCAGTGAAAGTCCAACTGATCAAAATTTTTAACATGTCGATCGGATATGTCAAAAGTTTTAATGATAATAATGCTTTATTTTCCCTTGGCTCTTCTTCACAATACTTACAGTCTTCTACAAACCATAGCTTATGTCTTCCAGTAAATCTAAACTCCCACCAATCAAACATGTCAAAAGGATTTTTTAGCCTTAGAAAGAATTGTAATGGGTTGTAAGTAATGGTTCCACTACTGACAGCAAATAGAGGTATTGAAAGTGATGAGGAACTACTGTACAACACAAGTCATATTAGAAAGTGGCTTTGGTACTTGACTTTCTTTATTACTGCAGCTGCAGTCATCGCTGTACCCCAGTTTCTCATGGCTCCTACAGTATGTCTGACTGTTATTGGGTAAAATTATCTGGAACTGCTCCAAGATGTTGGGATGATGACTTCCATAGTGCTGGGTCATAGTGGTAATAAGATCTGCTGCCAACCCCTCTCTCACCTGCATGGATGGAAAATTCTCAGTAGCAGCAGCCTATGTATCAGCAGCGTTGCTACGGTGTAATTATTCAGTGATTCTGCGGAGCCGTGTGATTGATATATAAAAGCTTATTTTTAGTCTCATCTGCAAGTCGCGTGTTACACGTTCCGTTCCTCCTCCTTTTATCACACATCTGAAGACGCCTCTGATTCTCTGCATGGTTTGTGCACTTCTTATTATTTCTTCTTCTGTTTTTTAAAGAAATAGTTGAGCCGAACTCTCAGATGACTGAGATGATTATTTCCATGTTATTATATGAGGGGTTGAAAGAGTTTTGTACATAGTAAAGAAGCTACTGCATGCAGATAGTGATAGAATTTATGTACTTAAAGCCTGAGCTGTTCAGCGACATGGCAGCCTCTACTAGGTAGGATACAATCATGAGACTTTAATGTTTCCCTATAGAGAAGAAAGTCAAAGTAACCATGCGGCCGTCAACAACCTAGATGGGGAAGTAAGTGGAGACAAATAGCTGGGGATGTAACGGTGGTGTGAGTAGGCCCAGTGGTGCACCACAACCTTATCAAAGTACAGTGGGCTTAAAGGGACTCTGTATTCACAGGCTGCCCCCCACAAACCGAGTGTACCTTCGGATAGCTGCTTTTAATCCAAGATCTGTCCTAGGGTCCACACGTCAGGTTATAGTCCTAAAAAACAACTTTTAAACTTGCAGCCCTGTGTCAAATTGGTGTGGACTAGAGTGTCTGTTCCCAGGCTTGCACCACCCCTCCATCCCTCCACCCTGCCCTCTTCACCATTAGTAATGACCCAGGCAGAATTTTTTCTATTCATCACCTGTCTGCACACTGCACATGTGCTGGATAGTTAAGGCACCTGTGAAGTGTTCAGACAGGTGATGAATATAAAAAAACCTGCCATGGGGCATTCCTAATAATGAAGAGGGCGGGGAGGAGGGATGAAGAGGTGGTGTAAGCCTAAGGCACAGATACTCTAGGCCACATCAATTTGACACAGGGCTGCAAGTTTAAAAGGTTTTTTTTAGAACAATAACTGCATCACCTGGCGAACGGACCCCAGGACAGATCTTGGATTAAAAAGAAGGTACAAGCAGTTAGGAGGGGGCAGATTGTGGGTACAGAGTCACTTTAAAGGTTTTACAGGAAATCCCATTGTTATGCAGGCTAGCACCAGTAATAAGGCAGCTGCTTACGTGTTGTTAAAAAGATTCCCCCAAGGTGGTTAGGGTGCCTTTGATGTTGTGAGCACACATAAAGCCAATGCATCAGTTAGGAGTTAAGGAGTTCAATGCACATGGGTCTTTTACTGAAAATTAAAACTTCTTACATATAATGAGGTACAGTTCTTAACACATTGCAAGGTGGTTATAGGTTGTATATGACAGTTGAAAAGCTAACCTATGTAGTGGGGATGTTATAAGTCTAGTGCTTTCCCTTGTGTTTGTTTTTTCCTGAAAGACAATGTTCACACTAGTTACTGTAGCTCTCAGTGTGTGACTTGTGTAGAAATGTATTACTGGCACGGTCTGAAGTCCAAGCAGGTACCAGGAAAGCTATGAGGTCCTTGCAGTCTGGTTTGATGGTGCTCCTCCATCGTGGAATTTACAACTGTTTCCAAGTTTCTATAGACCTTATTACACAGGTGATCTTTGTCTTTCAGCAAGTTTAAAAATCATTTTCCACCGACTACGCATCATTCCATGTAATAGGAGGTGAGCGGTTGGCGGCTAATGAAACAGTATATAGAAAAATAATAAAGTAATACTTACCTGTCCATGCTCCCCGATGTCTTTCTGGATTATCTCTGCTCACCACAACCACTGCTGACGCTTCTAAGGCTGTCCCTGCAGTGATGGGTCCCTGCAGTCTGGGTTAGTGATTAGCTGATCGGCCTGTCACTGCAGGGACGTTCCAGCGGTGGCCAGGAGGACACTGGGGAGTGTGGACAGTTAAGGCTGGGTTCACACTGCTTTTTTTTACAGTCCATTTAACATATCCATTTGATTGGGAAAAATGGCTGAAAAAAATGGATGCATTTGTGTGCATCCATTTGGATTCATTTTTCCATTGACTTCTATTATATATTTTTTCCCATTAAACAGACATGTTAAATGGACAGAAAAAACACAATGTGAACACAGTCTTACTACAGTGTTACTTCAATATTTTCTATATACACAGCAAGGACAGCATAGACATCGCTCATGTCTGTGCAGCCCTTGCAGCATGATCATCGAGCTGTGTATTAGGCTCGGTAAGTGAGCGCCGGTTTAGCTCACAGCTAATGTTGGACAGTGTAATACAGTAGGCTACTACTCAGGACTTTCAGTGATGCTCCACATACACCATTTACTTTGTACTCAATTCAGTGAGATATCTCTCAAAGCAAACATTTTTGAGAATATTGTTAACATTCGAAAGTGCACAATGTCTTCAACAAAGGCAATAAAACAGGTTGTACTATGCCAATCCAACCGTTGGAAAACACCTGCAGTGGGATACTGCAATTATTATATTTTCCTGTCAAAACAACAGGCACCATGATGGAAACTTACTGACCCCATGTGACATTGGGTACTGTAGGTGTCCTCTGGATCTGACAGCGCTGTCATGGTTTCTGTTATATAACAAAGTGCTATTGTACTTACAATTGTAAGATGCCTCAAAGTAGGTCACCCCTAGCAGATGTCCTGTCCTCTATAGCAGTGGTTATAAAGCTGCGGGCCGCCTTCTGCTATTGCAAAACCACCACTTTCAGTATTTTGTGGCTCGTGTAAAAGAATTTTCTCAGCAATTGAACTATTTTCCAACCTTTTCCATTGTTGCTAATATCTTGCAGTGTGTATGCCTCTAACAACCAGCAAAGGTGAGAACATTGCCGTGCTGGTCAGATTGGGGTTAAATGACCCATGAATAGCTGGGGTTTCAGCATGAAGAAGTGATTTATGGATGTGCTGGCTCCATGTCCACAATGTCCTGATGGGAGGGGCAGTAAAGGAAATAACTGACATGATCATTATTTGTATATTGTTTGTATTTAGGGTACAAACCCACTTGCCTGATCTGCAGCGAGTCCCCTCGCTGCGTATTTGCAGCGAGACTCGCTGCAGATCCCGGCCCTATACTTTTAATGGCAGACGGACACGCAGCAGGGATGTACATCCCTGCTGCAAGTTTGTCTGCAGCTCGCCCCGTTAACCCCCCGGCCCCAGGAGCGGATACTTTACCTGATCCCGGCTCCGGCTTGCTTCGGCGGTTCCCGGTGTCTTCAGCAAGCCAAAGCGGGGACCAGGTGAAGAATATGCTCCAGCCGCCAGCCTGGCTCCAGCTCCGGGGGCCGGGGGGTTAACGGGGCGGGCTGCGGACAAAATCGCAGCAGGGATGTACATCCCTGCTGTGTGTTTGTCTGCCATTGAAAGTATAGGGCCGGGATCTGCAGTGAGTCTCGCTGCAAATATGCAGCGAGGGGACTCGCTGCAGATCCGGCAAGTGGGTTTGTAGCCTTAGTGGTGTGCGCTTGACTATATAGTGTCCAGCTTTTTTTCTTTCTTTTTTGGTATAAGGTCTGTTTTTGGACACTTAGCTGCACCCCCTGTTTTGGTTTGATTTAAAGGTGAGCTCCCCCATCTCTTGGATTGGAAATTTAGTGGATGGCCGCCATTTGATGGCAAATAATTGCCATTATTTTAAGACAATGGCCGTTATTTGCATTAAATGTTGGCCAACCACTAAATTTTAACATTGTGTGAACATAGCCTTTTTGTGTTTGCAATCCACTCCTGGTTTTGGTTGAAAACTACTGACCAAAATACTAAGCAAAAATACTGTGTGGGAACATAATATAGTATACAGAGATGACACAGTATCTGTATACTATAGACACTTGTAGTAGATTAGATCTTGACAAGAATAACGTGGAATAGCCTTGACTTGAAATGGTTGTAGTTGTGGGAAGTCTGCAGGCTACAGACTGGAACCTATTCAGACACAAGGTACATAGCTGGGGCCATTAGAAGAGAGTCCTGTATCCACAGGAATGAACATTTGCCTAAGCTATCCTAAGATACAGCATCCCAGTGTGAACAGGTTTTATCCTGGTTTTCACCACAGTCCACCCTTGAGTTGCTCTAGCCATACATGGCTAGGGTAACTTGAGACGTAATAATCAAATAGTCCCACGACAAGGTCCTGGCCTCAGGCCAGGGCCTGAAGGAGTCTCTCCACACTCCAACTAGTTCTGTAATAATCAGTGATATATACTGAGCAAAGGGCCAAAAAGGCAAATAATTCTGCCTTGGGGGCCTAATTATTTTTTTTTTTAATTGCTAATTTGAATATAAAAAAAAAACACGCTCTGTCCTGTAGCAGGAGCCAGATGTCAGCTGCTGTCAGCTCCAGGAGCGGCACAGAGGGTCTGCTCCACAGCAATGACCACCTCCCACACGGGACAATGGTGAGGGTCTGTTCCCCTGCGGCTTAGGATGTTTTTTTTTTAATCCTGCAGAGGTGTTGTAGACCACAGCAAAGGTGGAGGCTTGACAGCAGGACCCAAGACCAAGGAAAGAGGACACCTGTGTAAGAGCATAGCAGGGAAATACAGAGCATCAGGGCCAGCACAGTTTACATGGAGGAGACTTCGCACTTTAACCTTATGTTGGCTGCCTCCCCCAGTAAACAATGTCCCTCAAGTAGATAAACCCCTGTCGGTAGCCCACAATGTAGGACCGACCCCCCCCCCCCCCCACCCGGTGTTTATCCATGGAAAGCCCCCCCCGCTATGTAGGCATTCCACCTGTAGGTAGTCTCCCAGTAAAGCAGCCCCCCTACCCCTTCACCCCCAATAGGAAATCGCTAATGTGGGTCAACCTTTAGTGGTCTGAGAAGTGCTGAGAAAGTAGACATGGTTTAGAATAGGCGTGGTCTACTCATCTTATCACAGTAGGTGTATATTTTACTATCTGACATGTAGGATAGTCCAAAATGCTTCTAATTTAATAAAAGGCAAACATCAATTTTTTTAGACTGGTATATAGAACATGGGACAAGGTGTGTTCTATCAATGCAAAAATCTTCAAAGGGTGCAGTTCTACTTATGACCTCTAGAGGGCAGTGAAGTAACACAAAAGTCAGCTATTGCTTTTGTAGCTGAGCTTTCTATCACCCAGCACAGCTTTCCCAGTGTTTGCTTCAATGTTGCAGGCATATCAGAATATTTGTTACTTTGCTGACGTTAAATTACGGCTGGTTGGATGATGGTGCGGCCTGCGCAGGGTGATGTATTACCCATGCATGTTCAATTCATAAAGTGCATCTCAAATGACTGCAATATGATGTGATCTGGGGATTCATTAAATTGTGTCTGTAATAGAGAGATTGCTGTGTTTACAGCACTGCATAAACATACAATGTTACAATAATGATGTGTAAGGAGCCAATACTAACACAATGTAGTAAAATCAATGATGTCATTACTATATAATAAAGAGAAAACTGGACTGTGACAACTTGATTTGATGTAAGTGTATCATCTTTACCTAGTCTTCTTTTATTTAATCGTGTTCAGAGTCTTTGTTTTATAACCTCAGATGTCAATAACACCATCTTTGCTGTTATTGACGCCCCCCCAAGTATCAGCTTATTTTCCTGCACCCCAAAGGTCAGTGTCATAGTTCTGTCACCAAAACTATCAGTGTCATAATTCTGTGTTCCCCGTGTCAATATGTTATTGTCCTCCCCCCCAATTCTTACTGCGTCACTGAATTGCTCCCAAAGTCTCAGGGCGACATGTATCAACCAAAAAAGGCGTACTTTCTTGCGGAAAGGGGCGATTTGCCAATATTTTATTTGCAAATGGCCATTTTGTGAATAGAATATTCCGCCCCTTTCCGCCGGGTACGCCAGGGGGGTGGGGAGGGGGTGTAGAGGGGGCAGAACGGGGGCCGCGGACTCAGAGTCCGCCCCATTTATAAAAGAAACGCCGAAAACCTACTCCACCTTTCAGGTGGTGTAGTTTTTCGGCTGTGCGCACCGACGCGCACGGGATTTATGTAGAGGCAGTCCGCCTCTACATAAATCTCCGTAGCGCCGGAGATGCAGGGACATTTATAAGTCCAGCGTAAAAAACGTCGGACTTAATAAATGTCCCCCTCAGTGTGTTGCTATGTAATTGTTTTTACCCCAAGTGCAAGTGTGTCATTCTTCTGTTAACCAATGTATCAGTGTTTCATTGTCTTGTATGACAAGGCTCAATGTGTTACTGACCTGTCCGGCTAAGTGTTACCGAGTCAAAGAGTTATCTTCCTGCACCCCAAATGTTCTCCAAGTATCAAGGTGTCATTGTCTTGTGCCCCCAAGCGTCACTGTATCAATATCCTATACCCCAAGTGTCACTGTATTAGTGTCCTATATCCCAAGTGTCACTGTATCAGTGTCCTATATCCTAAGTGTCACTGTATCAGTGTCCTATATCCTAAGTGTTACTGTATCAGTGTCCTATATCCCAAGTGTGACTGTATCAATATCCTATACCCCAAGTGTCACTGTATCAATATCCTATACCCCAAGTGTCACTGTATCAGTGTCCTATATCCGAAGTGTCACTGTATCAATATCCTATACCCCAAGTGTCACTGTATCAGTGTCCTATATCCGAAGTGTCACTGTATCAATATCCTATACCCCAAGTGTCACTGTATCAGTGTCCTATATCCGAAGTGTCACTGTATCAATATCCTATACCCCAAGTGTCACTGTATCAGTGTCCTATATCCTAAGTGTTACTGTATCAGTGTCCTATATCCCAAGTGTGACTGTATCAATATCCTATACCCCAAGTGTCACTGTATCAGTTTCCTATACCCCAAGTGTCACTGTATTAGTGTCCTATACCCCAAGTGTCACTGTATCAGTGTCCTATACCACAAGTGTCACAGTATCAGTGTCCTATACCCCAAGTGTCACCCTATTAGTGTCCTATCAACCAAGTATAACTATATCAGTGTCCTATATCCCAAGCAGGGCCGAATTAAGGTTGGTGGAGGCCCCGGGCGACAATCCCCCATCCCCCCCAATAAATAAATAAACTATACTGCGATCTATACAGATGGCTGCTTACTGTAGGTAAATTAGCACAGGCCCCTCCTCACTCCTGGCTGTATGGGTCAGCATCCTCCTCTCTTATGCACGTGGTCACTAGAAGCTGCAGTACAGGGGAAGATGCCAGGCCCTAGAGACAGGAACAGGGGGGGGGGGGGGGGGGGGGGGGACTAAGTATCAGAGTGTATTCCCACATTGTGTTTGTGTTAATAACGCAATGTGAGAACACAGCACTTTCTGCGCGCTGTTGCCCACTGTGTTAGGGCCCTATTACATGGCCTGATATCCTGGGTAAGCAGCACCGTTCTGCTAGGGTTCAAGCTGGTGGGGGCCCCTAAGTGGTGGAGGCCCCAGGGGCACGTGCCCCTGGTGCCCTCCCTTTAATCCGGCCCTGATCCCAAGTGTCACTGTATCAATGTTCTATACCCCAAGTGTCACTGTATCAATGTCCTATACCCCAAGTGTTACTGTAACAATGTATAATATGTGTTAGTGTGTCACTTTTGTGCCACCTCAAATATCGCTGTCATTGTCCAGGTATCTCAGGTGTCATTATGTCCTTTCTGTGCTGAGGTATAGACTTACCGCAGCCTCAGAGCCACAGGTTGGAAACCACTTTCATGGGGACTGGACTGGGAGACAAGGTTTCTCTGCAGTTTTCCACTAAGTGGCTCTGCGGCTGCTGTTCCCTTGCGAGTGTTGGTCTGCACTCTGACTGCTGCAGCTAGGACTAGAGTGTTCATTATTCTAAGCAGCGTGTGTCTGCCCCTCCGTAGTTCTGTCATTCCCCTAGTATTTTGAAGTCATTGATGCAGAACACTAACAGATATAATTTACAGTGCCAAATAATGTTGATACTACAGACAGGTATATTGTGAAGCTAGAAGCACGTGCACTATGGAAGTGTCTCCTACAGTGCGGGCGATGGATTACTCCAGATTACTAGTCATATATCGGAAGAACCCTCTGTGTAAGCAAAGCACTAAGGACACCTGGAAGAATGCAGCACATAATGAACCTGTCTACAGCAATACAGGGCATGTATCATACAAGACGCTGAGGAAGCTTCCTACAACCCCATCAATAGTCACAGGGGAGAAGAAGATGTCTCACTAACACTAAGAAGGAAATACAGTATAAGTTATATTATAGCACATAGGAACAGTATTATAGTAGTTATATAATGGTACATAGGGGGCTGTATTATTATAGTTATATTCTTGTACATAGGGGTAGTATAATAGTAGTTATGGAGAAAAAGAAAATTGAGCTGCTGCACCTCACACCTATGGCTGACACTAATGCCTCTCGGCTACATTTAAAAATCAACGCCAGGATGTTGGTTTATAATTTGATCAAACCATATTGCCTCATGTACCACGTGCAGGTCCCCTGGTTCACATGAGTTCCTACACTAACTCAACAACGTGTCCGTCAGCGACCGCTAACTCCGCAAAGTGAGCACAATCAGGGAAGGGAGGCCATAGAATGGTCCTGCAACCCCAATGTCACAGGACCAAAGCCCAAGGGCCCCCCAAACCCAGCAGGCGCTCCCAGCACAGAAAGCTGCCACCAAGCAACACAAGTGTGAACATGGTCTTACTACTCACCATTGCTCCTGCAGCTAGAATGGGAAGAATAGGAGGTTTGGTCCTGTGACATTGGGGTTGCAGGGCCATTCTATGGCCTCCCTTCCCTGTTTGTGCTCGCTTTGTGGGGTTGGCGGTTGCTGACTGAAACGGTGTTGAGTTAGTGTAGGGTCTCATGTGAACCAGGGGACCTGCACGTGGTACATGAGGCAATATGGTTTGATCAAATTATATATACCAACATCCTGGCGTTGGTTTTTAAATGTAGCCGAGAGGCATTAGTGTCAGCCATAGGTGTGAGGTGCAGCAGCTCCTTTCTCTCCATGTCCGTATTATAGTAGTTAAATTCTTTTACATAGGGGGCAGTATTATAGGGGCAGTATTATAGTAGTTATATACTTGTATATAGGGGCAGTATTATAGTAGTTATATTCTTGTACATAGGAGACAGTATTATAGTAGTTATATCCTTTTACATAAGAGCAGTATTATAGTAGTTATATTTTTTGTACATAGGGGCAGTATTATAGTAGTTATATACTTGTATATAGGGGCAGTATTATAGTAGTTATATTCTTGTAAATTAGTATTAGTAAAAACAACTGTAGCAATACATTCCACTAGAATTAACAAAACCAATGAACAATTAACATACATTATACATGTTCATTATGGACGGAACCTTATAATAACTTTGACTTCACTAAAAGTCTATTGCACTTAATGTAGAAGACACTTAATGAATAAATAATAAAGACAACACAAATGCATTATAATTGCGAACCAACATCCATCTATATGTACACTCCTTCATACAGTCGCATTTATCCTATTTTTCCTAAATTCTAAAGATTTGATGCACCCCAGCTCTGACATGGACAGGTCGATTTCTGTCCTGTGCAGGATGGTTCACTGGTAATAAACACAATCATTTTTGTATGCAAGTAATAGTATGTCGTCACTAAATACAATGTGATTTGGATGGTTTATTATAGATGATATGGTCTTGATATTTTAGAACGTGTAATCTTGGGATTTTTAGCTTGCTGGATACTTCCTGACATATCTGTCATCCTCCCTAGCACTTGTTGTAGAATGTACCAACCCAAGAGACACTTCTGATCTTACATATTCAAGTATTTTAAGTTCCATTTAACAAAAAGCTTCCCATGCAAGGATAGTGACATACAAATTATGGCTGTAGTCATGTGTAAACTAAAGGTTTTACATACACTGATGTATAGCTCTTTCTTGTCGGTGCTCCTAAACCCTATCTCTTCAGGCATCTTAAAAGGGTACTGTTTTCAAATCCACTGGTGTCAGAAAGATATACAAATTTATAAATTACTTCTAGTTAAAAAAAACTTAAGTCTTATGTACTTATCAGCTGATGTTTGCCCTGTAATGTAATTTGTATGCCAGTCTGACACAGTGCTCCCTGCTGCCACCAGGAACTGTCCAAAGCAGGAAAGGTTTTTAAGGGTATATTCACACAAACAGATTCTTGCTGCGAGTCCGGCAGGTCCTGGCAGTTCCCCCACACTATATACTTGCTGCGGTCTGAACGACCGCAGCGAGTATGTAATTCTACCTCCCTTAACCCCTTCTGCTCCGCCCGGCTCCCATACATACCTCTCCTCGCTACACGGGTCCGGCGTCCTGCTCTCCCGTCCAGCCAATCAGTGTGTTGCTCAGCCGCAGCCACTGATTGGCCGGACGGTAGAGCAGGATGCCGTACCCGTGCAGCGAGGAGAGAGGTAATGTATGCTTACAGCGGGGGAGCCGGGCGGAGCAGAAGGGGTTAAGGGAGGTAGAATTACATACTCGCTGCGGTCGTTCAGACCCCAGCGAGTATATAGTGTGTGGGAACTGCCAGGACCTGCCGGACTCGCAGCGAGAATCTCGCTGCAAGTCCGTTCGTGTGAATATACCCTTATGGGGACTTGCTACTTCTCTGGACAGTTTTTGTCATTAACAGAGGTGGCAGCAGGTAGTGAGAGCTTTCTGAAAGGCATGCAGCAGCTGATAAGTACTTGAAGGCTTGAGTATTTTTTTTAAAGAAGTATTTGACAAATCTATATAACTTTCCTACACCAGTTGACTTAAAAACATTTTTTTCCTTTGTAGTATGTCTTTAAACGATAATCCAGGTACTTGTGAAGGTTGCCATAAATTAAACACCTGCTTCCCTGTGGTGCAGTACATTATAGGGTACAGTGGAACAGTACATTAGAGGGTACAGTAGCACAGTGCATTAGAGAGTACCCTGGCACGGTACATTAGAGGAGATAGTGCCCCAGTACATTAGAGGACAGTGGCACAGTATATCAGTATATTATTTGGGCATGAGTTCACTGTACATTGAGGGACAGTGGCAACGCAGTACACCATGGATACTAGATGTTGTGTTAGCTGGGGTGAAATGTGTACCGCCGAGGCACTTGTCATGGTGACCTGGAGTGGTATGCGCCCACCCCTGGATGTACTGTCACACACTTTTCATTTAGAACAGTTGTAGGTGTGGGTGTAGAGTAATCACAGAGTCCAGCATGTTAATGAGTCTTAAAGGGGCAGTACAATCAATAGCTTTGGCAATAAGGTGCAGGGATACAGAAATGGCTTTCTCAAAGTGCAGACAACACAGATCACTTGAGCAGCTGGGTGCTTGTGTTGAGTAAATAGGTATATAGAATACGCTCAGCCTCTCTTTGGTGGATAGGTGTGTGTATATATATATATATATATATATATATATATATATACAGTGGTGCCTTGGATTACGATCATAATTTGTACCGGGACCGTGCTTGTAATCCAAATCCACTTAAACCAAAGCAAATTTTCCCATAAGAAATAAATAAAATGCAGACAATTGGTTCCACACCCCAAAATAATGATTTATTATTCTGAATAACAAGTAAAACTATTGAAACAAACATATAGAAACAGCTGAATATGTGATATTATGAGTTACTGTACAGTAATGGAAAGGATGGGAAACACAAGGGCTGACAGAGACTGCAGGGAGCAGGAAGGAATGAGCAGGGCAGATGAGGGCACATACATGCAGCACTCTCTGTCCGGGGAGAGAGGGGTTACAGCTATGGAGAGATTACCTCCACAGTCCTGTCCCCTGATGTAAGCCCCAGCCTGAAGTGGATCTGCTATGATTTGGAAGGTGAGGGAGACTTCCTGGGTCAGAGTACAGTGCTGTAGACCCCGCTATGCAGACCATGCTCCTCCCCCACTCCCCTCCCACCCAGTACAGGGAGCTCTTAAACCTAAGCATTGCTCTCAAACCAAGTCCCAATTTTGAAAAACTGTGAGCTCTTAAATCAAAACTCTCTTAAACAAAGTTACTCTTAAACCAAGGTACCACTGTGTGTGTGTGTGTGTGTATATATATATATATATATATATATATATATATATATATATATGTACATACTCTTAGCATAGTCTCTGAATACACTTGAATAGTAGATAGACATGAATCTAGTTAGGAGGCTACCAAGGGAACCATGTCTAAGTAGAGCAGAACTCTGTCAGGGTGATCTGGCTGTAGAAGACTTGATTAGAGAATAACCCATACTCATGGTTTTGGAGACTAACATGGTGTCCCACCACGGGTGTTCCTTATCCGGCACCTGTTGCAAAAGCCTAGTACTCAAACTTAAGGTGGTGATGAAGGTGTTTGTTAGTTTCACCACTAGATGTCAGTGTTATGTCTAACCTTGTATATATATGTATTGCACAGCTGTAGTCACTAAAGGGTTATTGTTTCTTTATATTATGCGATTCTGTGCTAACCAATGGCAGATACTTCTTTCTTCTCTACCTATCTCTATTCTCCTTTCTCTGCAAACTCTTTTCTCCACCACTCACAGGAACTCTTACACACCCTCTAGGAAGTAGTCACACGGGAAGAGGAAGTGTAGCATCAGTTTTCCTCTGATTTTCAGAGGAATAGGACACACACAGAACAGGCATCCCTGCTGAACTTAGCCAGGGCCTGGCTCTGCAAGGTTCCTGTCCGGGAAAGACCAGCTGTGTCAGTAGTCCGACACACATGTATGGAGAACTCTGAGACTTTTCTTTCTACAACTATAATTACAGACAAGTCAGACATCACCCAACCCTTGCCGTGAACCTCTCTTAAAAGTGCAGGGTGGTATCCTAGGACAGAGAAACTGACCCGGATAGAGCAAAGCAACCGCAACGAAGGTCTACGTACTCTATCTCGCAGCGCAGGTGAAACCAACACACTTAGCTTTGCCCAGGTAATATAGTCTGGGGCTTGTGTCACCCTCATAGGACTAGTATCCAGACACTGCAGGGCAGAAGATGATTTAATGAAACATGGGCACAAGTATTCTTCTTTTTTTATTCTACTGGGACTGGGACCAGCACCTACACACTCCTTAAGTTACTATCCCCTTTATATGGGTGGCGGTACCGACAGTCCAGGTGGGTCATCTTTCCACTCCAGACCACTGTAACAAGAGCCCAAGGGACCCATCACAACCCGGCAGGTTACCGACCATTTTAGGGGGATACAGCCAGCCACAACTAAAAGTAGGTGTACTACCACACCTGTGTGCTAAGTTAGCACTGGTGTCACAACAATGCCATCACTGGCAGAGCTGCATCATAACTACCAGCACAACATTATCATGGTGGCTCACACCACACTACCGCCTATTAGCAGAAGAGATCACGGAGTGCCAGATCTGGTAGCAACTTATGAGATTACCTGAGACGGCTGAGTGAGGATCAATGAATTACATTGGCTTCAACTGCTCTTTGCTCCATTGCTGACAGTCTAATCAGCTGAAGGATGTCCTGAATGGCAACTTGTAGACCCTGATCACCCCAGACATAGACATGGTTTGACCCTCTTGTGGTAGTAACTCCACTTAGGCTCCTAGCCTGACATGGTAAAGCTGTAGAAGTATCGTTTTTGCACCGTTCCTCAGCTTGCAACGTCGTTTGATTATGAAATGAGTTTCTCTCCAGGTCCACTCCTACACGCTCCTCTTCTTTTCCTCCCTCCGCCCCAGACGGGGTTACGTGATCTATGGGCGGGGTCAGCTAACTAATGAGAGCTAACCCGGCCCATAGGAAATGACAGAATGATCATGTGACCTTTGTATTGCTGTACAGCAGCATCTTAATAGATGCTTTTTTCTCCCATTGATAATGATCTCTAACCAACCTCCCTCCAGCCGCCCTGCACCAACCCCCCCACCCTTCCCTTCTGACACCAGCATGTGCAGCATCTCCCCCAACCATCTACTCCCCTGCCGCCTGTAGCCCCTCCGACCCTGCCCACAAGTGTCAGCCGGCATCGGACCCTGTGCTGTATCTTCCCCAACGGGAGAGCTGCTGTTGGCAACTTTATATTAAAACATCTTCTTTTACATTATAAAAAATTCACACAAAAAAAAAAAAAACACAGAGTCAGACTATTCTGCTACTAATGCAGACGCTACTGCTTCTTATAGTCTTCTAGATTTGGCGGAGAATTTGAACCCTTTGGGAAGGTATTTTCATTCACCCTCTTTATAGGTTATAAGGCTGAGCTCTCATATAGGGGTTAATGTAAGATCTGCAAGTGTTGCAGTAAACTGCTGAGAATTGGTGTTTAAGTTGCCGTGTATCTGAGAACCGCTGTTATTCCTTCTCCTAATGGCTTTTATAGTCAGTCAATTTATTTTCAAATGAAAAGACCAATAAAACGTGTATTTTTTTTCTTTTTTATCATATGAGTTCTGCTTCCCGGCCACATTCTGTGATTTATTAGTGGGCCAATCAGGAAAAGAACTATCAACCTTTAAATCACATGCAGGTTCCAGCAGGCTATATATGAAATATATTATCAGGGGCATAAGTAACACTCAGCAGTAATTTGCACAGCATAGGGGGATATTTCTGCTGCTTTCCTGGATATATGGCTGCTGCTGAGGTGTAAAGAATAACTATTAAGCATCTGCTTGCAGAAAATTCTTATAAGGAGATGAGATCAGCAGAGACTGGAAAAAAGCGAAGATTCATACTTGATTTTAATTTCCTTTTCCTAAATTTCATTATATTTTCTCCATAGGGGGTGATCTATCTCCAGTCTTCCGGCATAACAACACTGGAAAATGTAAAATTCTGTCACACTCATGGCATGGCATAGCAAATTTGTTCAGAAAACTAGGTAAGGCGTTGTTTGTGCAATAGATTCCGTAAACTGTGTTCCTCAACAGGAATGTGACATACTAAGGCATATTACACAGACTGCGATACTTCCACAGATGGTGCGCCAATGGAAGTGGTCCCTATTGCACTTGTGTCATTGCTTTTTACATTAAGATTCCATGTATGATGGTCTCGTTCCCCAAATATAGTGTGTCATTGCCTTATACTCTTAATATCATACTTTTTTGTGTACTCCAAGTGTGTGTGATGTTTCTCTCACCCAAGTCGGTCAGTGTATTAATGTTCTCCTACCCCTATATGTCAATGAGACAGTGGGCCTCAAAGTTTTGGGACTATAGGAATGTTTTTTGTTCTGTGCAAAATCAGGACAAAAACTATGCAATTTTGCAAAAAACAAAAAATATGGAGGACTGAGTAGCAGTCTATATGGTGGGGCTTGAGCAGCAGTCTATATAGGGGGCTTGAGCAGTAGTCTATGAGGGAGATAGCGAGCAATAAATTGTGGTCTAGTGTTTATTAACCGCTATCTGTGCATGTGTGTGTGTGTGTGTGTGGGGGGGGGGGGTGTCATGGGGTTGAGCAGCAGTCTATTTGAGTGGGGGAGCTTAAGTAGCAGTGCATATGAGTAGGTGTCTCTAAGCAGCAGTATATGTGAATATTAGGGGCTATATATATCATTGAAAGAGTGGATATCTATATGAAAATGATGGAAGTCTGTATAAGGTATATTTAAAAGCAGTCTGTGCAAGCAGATGGGCTTTAAGCAGCTGTTTATGGAAAGGTGGGGGCTATAAATAGAACTGAGCATTATACACCAATCTTAATGATAGAGATGAGCGCAACTATAGTATGCTTGAGTCTGATCATTTGGGATTAGAATACCGATGGCTAAAGAACTTGGATGCAGAGCAGTCAGAGTTGAGAATGCTGTGAAAGTCCATTCAAGACCATGAGTAGCATTCTGTGTAAGGGGGGCAAGCGTCATATGCAGCAGTTTTTGTGGAAGGAGGTATAAGTAGAGGCCTAAATGAAGGAGGATGATAGGAGGGTCTTATGCAGCAGTCCATGTGAAAGGAGGGCATGGGGAGAAATTTATACCATTGGGAGACATGGGCAATGGTTTAGATGGTAGCAGTGGTGGAGGGAAGCAGTATGTCTTTTAGTCTGATCTGCTGTCTGAATGTATTATTTGCTTTGGTCTGGAACACATTTAGGTTTGTTTAAGGGTCATCATTCCACCCCTGCTGTGATCTTAATTTCTTTTCACAGACTATTATAAATAGGTGGAGTAAATTTGCATGTAACTTTAGAGTGGCCAATTCTACTAGTAGACCCTAGGCAATGTATTCTGACACAGTGCTGCTCCCTCTTCTTTTGTTGATATACAGTATGGTGTTGCTGTAGATATTCTCCTTTATATGTATTGCAATGACTACCTAGTGAAAATGGTAGCCCAGGTAACCCTGTGAAATCAGGGCAGAACAACAGTGCAGTCCCATAGTAGTCTATCAAGGCCATTTCACAACTATAAAATAAGTTCGCCCAATCGATTGTTTAATGATTTTAAAGCAACAATTTGGTTTTTAAAACGATCAGTGTTTAGACGAATAAATCGCTAGAATAATGAAAAATTAGAAAAATCGTTATTGCGATCGTTTTTAAGATTGCTTAAGCCCATCTCACACATAGGGTGAATCTTTGAAAGACTGTTTACACAGAGTGATGTGCAAATTTTTAGCGAACGACCAACGACGATTTGAGAACATGTTGAAAGATCAAAATGAATGATTTCTCGCTCATTGCTTGATCGTTCGCTGTGTTTACGCGAGCCGACTATCGCTCAAATGCGATCGTTTTTGCAAAATCCGAATGATAATCGTCACCCTGGTAGCAGGGATCAAAGCTTGTGACATTGCTTTACATAATTCCTAAATCAGGACATGAGTGTCATAGATGTAAATTGAATGAAGAGAATTAAGATGCCCCATAAATAGAAAATAAAATCAAGGTTCTTCCTGTGAATACGTATAGCTGAACCATGTGAGGAGGTACAATGTGGCTGATGAAGTCTCCTGAATATCCTTTCATGTACAAACAGGCACCTGCATGTCCCACTCATTATATAATGAAAAGTGGGATCAGCCGTAAACCTCGGGAACATGCAGCAAGGCAGGGACAATATACTGCAAGCAACAAGCAGCAACCTCTCGACGCAACCAATTTACAAACGATTCTTTACCATTTTGCTTCCAATTAACGGCGCTGTCACTTCTCAGGTAGAGCTGTAATTACATGCAAATCCCAGAGAATAGCTCTGATTAGACAGCGCCAGGTCCACGCAGCCTCCGCAGCTCTGATGAAGCTTAAATCGGGAATAGAAAGGTGGCAGTAATTATCTTTAAGGCGTGAGGTTTTTTTGGGGGGGAATTTTACAGTTAACAGAAATACAGATGCAAAGTGAATCTTCCTTTCAGGTCACTGAGAGAGGACAAACAAGTTATTAGTGAGATGAAAACAGAGAACAAAAGCAGGAAGCTAGATTAATTCTAAAGTTATTAGTTATTGTGTCTATGACAGATAAGAGGTTAACATGGTGTCAGCCCATAATGATAATTTATGTAGGTACATGATATGGAGTTATGACTGTGAGCCTCCCACGACAGGGCCTAGGGTTCACTGTTCCCTAAGACTACAATGCCTTTTACTTTGACTCAAAATCTCATCTGCCTCACTGTCTCAATGTTATGTACAAGGCGCCTCCGCTCTCCATGGCTCTACGCTTAAAGAATTGACACGTATACCCCAACTCTGCCTTGCCCAATGACTAATAGGAAGGAGTTGGGTTTTCCATGCATAAATCTGCAACTAAGGCAATCCATGTGAAAACATCCTTGAAGGGGTTATCCTACAAAAAAAATATTTTTCTTTCAAATTAACTGGTTTATCAAATTTACTTTCTATTCAAAAATCTTAATTCTTCCCATACTTATCAGCTGCTGTATGTCATGCAGGAAATGTTGTTTTCTTTTTAGTCTGACACAGTGCTCTCTGCTGACATCTCTGTCCGAGACAGGAACTGTCCAGAGCAGCAGCAAATTCCCATAGAAAGCCTCTACTGCTCTGGACATACAGCAGCTGATACTGGAAGACTTGAGATTTTTAAATAGAAGTAAAATACAAATCTATACACAGTGGTGCCTTGGATTCCGGACATAATTTGTTCCGGGACAGTGCTTGTAATGTAAATCCACTCTTAAACCAAAGCAAATTTTTCCATAAGAAATCACTGATATGAAGACAGTTGGTTCCACACCCCAAAAATAATGATTTTTTTTATTCTTAATAACACATAGAACAAACAATGAGAAACAGCAGAATATGTGATATTATAAGTTACTGTACAGTACAGCAATCAGCATGCGGTGTATAATATATAGTAAGTCCATAAACCTGAAAAATACCATCCGCAGTTTGTAGATACAGAATGGAATTGCAGATACCCACAATGCAGTAGCGTAGAACAACAAGCTAGATAGCAGGGCTGCTATCAGAGGACTGTGTGGTCATATGACAACAATGGAAAAGGTGTGTGTGTTTAGCATGAACCAATCAGTAAGTGAGAATCCCAGAGCTATGCAGGAGGACTGTGACAGAAACTTCTCTATAAAGCAGTGTGAAAGGCTGAGTGTGAGTGCAGGCACATTATAGCAGTAATGGAGAGGATGGGAAACACAAGGACTGACAGAGACAGCAGGGAGTATGAAGAAATAAGCAGGGTAGATGTGGGCATATAAATGCAGCGCCCTCTGTCCGGCGAGAGAGGGGTTACAGCTATGAAGAGATTACCTCCACAGTCCTGTCTCCGCATGCAGGACCCAGTCTGAAGTGGATCTGCCATGATTTGGAAGGTATAGGAGACTTCCTGGGTCAGAGTACAGTGCTGTAGACCCCACTATGCAGACCATGCCCTTCCCCCCTTCCACCCAGTACAGGGAGCTCTTAAACCAAAGCAATGCTCTTAAACCAAGTTACAATTTTGAAAAACTGTAAGCTCTTCTTGCAAAACGCTCTTAATTCAAGTTACTCTTAAGCCAAGGTACCACTGCATCTTTCTTAAATAAGTTTATTTAAAAGAAAAAGATTTGTAATGGCTAACCCCTTACAAACTGCTACTGATTTTCCATGTGGAAAGTCTATGCAGAAAATCTGCAGGATATAAGCCACTTGTAGTTGTAACCTAACATTGTCATGGTCATTTCTCCTGCCTTCTGCTCAATGTGTTGTCACTGATATATTGCGGTGATTCCAGTGGCCTTATTACATACATCATAAATATCACAGAGGTACAGAATGTCATTTGTATATTCAGGGTCTGAATATACCCAGTGCCCCCCTTACTTTGGCCTGATGTGAACATGTCTGACAGAATGAGGGGCGAAATTAATAAAATATCATTTATTTGAGAAAATAATTTTGAAATGTTCCCAGACTTTGCTATACAGAGCACTCCAGATACATCATCCTGCCCAGCGCCTGACTGACTCTTGGCATATTGATGTATTCTTGTTTTTTTGCTGTTAATTAGAGTAAGGCTGAGTAGTTTGCAGGGCTGAACAGCACAGGCACCTCAGGATAGGGCTGGTGGGTGCTGTAGTTGGAGGTATGAGCCACTGGTAATTTCTTATTGTGTTTTCTCCTGGCTGTGTTTGAAAATATATTTACATTTTATAGGGTCTCAAGTTTGTGGGCAATGTGGACACAATAACTGTGTAAACTAAATCAGGCTTAAGGCTATGTTCACAACAGGGCTGTGGATTCGGAGTCGTGGAGTCAGAGTCGGAGCTAGTTTCGGCTGGAGTCGGAGTTGGAAAAAATGTACAGACTCCAAACCCAGCTTTTAAAAAATCTTAAAAAAAAATTGAATTGAGTTTTGATATGAATTTTAAAAGTTTTGCTCAACAATATATTTTATGAGCAACATTCTTATAGGACACTGGCCCTATTAGATAAGGGTGGTCAGGGAAAAGTTGTCGGTAACTATTTGGCAGTTTGTTTCTGAGCTGGAAGAGTCCATTTTGTGGGGGGAGATCTGTGCTGTTCTCTTCCTGGATGCTGGATGACTGTATATGAGCAGCAGTGTAATATGAAGATATCCTGTGTAATATAGAGGAGGAGAAGACATAAGTAGTGTAGCAGTAACCTCTGTCCTCAATGTGGTGTTTTCTCTCTAGAAGATTGTGGGGGAGATTTATCAAAGGGTGTAAAATTTAGACTGGTGCAAACTACCCACAGCAACCAATCACAGCTCCTCTTTCCTTTCAGCACTGCCTAAAGCTGAGCTGTAATTGGTTGCTGTGGGCAGTTTGCACCAGTCTAAATTTTACACCCTTTGATAAATCTCCCCCTGTGTGTTTTTCTTCAGTGTCTTATGGCTGCAGCTGGGGTGTGTGTGTGTGTGTGTGTGTGTGTGTGTGTGCGCGCGTGTGCGCTATGCCTGCATTAGGCTGTGTGTGTGTGCTATGGTTGCAGCAGGCTGTGTGTGTGTGCTATGGTTGCAGCAGGCTGTGTGTGTGTGCTATTGCTGCAGCAGGCTCTGTGCGTGTGTGTTATGGCTGCAGCAGGCTGTGTGTGTGTGCTATTGCTGCAGCAGACTGTGTGTGTGTGTGTGTGTGAGAGAGAGAGAGGCAGAAATTAAAGGGGTGAAAAATCCAGGGGGGACAGGGGGTGGTTGGTTCAGAATAAAGACGTCCTATTTACCCATCCCCATGGCCCCACAGTGATCCCTCTATATCACTATGGCTGACCCCTTCTATATCACTATGTGTTACCGCCTCTATATCACTATGACTGTATCGGCATGGGTGAAAGGCCACTTTTTCAGAAAAAAAAGCCATTACTCAAAAAAAATTAAATAAAAACAAAAACATTAAAAAAAAAAAAACAGATTAATGTTTACAAATACACACAGGAAAAAATACCTTAATTTTTCCTTCCTATTATAGATGAGGCAGATGTGGAATTTTAAACTTTGAAAACTGTACTCCCAATACCTTGTCCATTGGAAAGGTTGTGGTCCTGAAAGTGTCACTGGGCATCAGCTCAGTGTATTCATGCAGCTCTATGAGTGACATATTATTCTGTGATTTAATATCATTCATTTTCTTTCATTGCTACATTTTAAAAATGGTAATGGCCCCACAAGTCCGGATGTCTGCGCTGTTGCCAGAAGAATGGAAGGGTTTTATAACATGCCTTATACATCTTAGCATTAGCATTCCTTACAGTGAGCCTTTTTCTCATATTTGTTACAATGTTCAGATCAAAATGTTGTTCTTCTACTGTTATTCTAATATTAAGCTATCCTCTTATGGCAGCCCTTTATTCTACATCTTTTGGCAATGCCACTTTAACATATCTACAGACTATATCCTTTAATCTTCATATACTAGCATTTTCTTTACAGACACATAATATGTAAAGTTGTATCTCACAATGTGTGGGCCTTCAATTCTCCTCTTAAAAGGAGAAAGGCTTTTATCCAATATGAAAAGCTTAAACCAGACATACAGTGTGTACAGGAACACATTTCACTGCTAATTCTTTTCCAAGATATTAGACTATCATTTACTACTCCACTTTTAAAAACCAAAGTACGGCTCTATCTATGTTTATCATACTGTACGTTGATTTCTTCTTTAGATATTCGATACTATTAGGGACCCATTAACGTATTCCTATTGTTTCAAACATTTTTGAAAAACCTGAATTGTTTTATTTGGTTAACCCTTCAGAGTGATGAAAAGGAGATTTTAGTGCTCTCACTGCTGTTATTGAGCCCCTAAAGGACCCCTCAATGGAAAACATATATTTCTCAATCACTCATGATCACAGTATACACTGATACCTAAGCACCGAGCAGGCTGCATTATGCTGGGGGATTATCTATACAGTACACTACTATAGATGGCATATGGGGAACAGGTTACTGATGCACTGACAAGGTTGTGTGTGAGCAGAAAGGAAAGAGACAACAGCAGATTTGAGGAAAACCTTTGTATTGTATGGACAATGCAGCTTATCTGAAAATGTGCAGCTTGAAGGTACACAGCTTTCTCAGGCTTTTCATCTCTCTCGCTGCTCCTCGTCTTCACAGGGCACATGATATGCCTATTCTCACTTCCTGTGTTCCATGTTGCTTTCCAGGTTCCCTTAACAACAGGCAGTGGATAGCATATTGCATGGAAGAGAGACACCTAGGCCTAGCCCTAGTTTACTGAGGTAAGGAGTCGTTTTTGGTAAATTAAATAATTTTGTAATATATTACAGATAGAGATGAGCAAACCACTCGGAATTTTGTTTGGTGAAGTTCGCAAATGTTCGCAAATTGCTTACAAATTAATTAAATTAAAAATAGTGGTGAGCGAAAATGTTTGTATGTTCTTACGAACATTCCGCTAATTGTCCTAGTTCACCAAACTAAAAAATTTTCGATGATGGTTATAACAATCATTAACATGCGGCTGCCATGTTTAGCGAATTTGCGAATCTGGCGAATTTGCGAATTGCAATGAGGCGAATTAAACGCCTGATTCGCTGTGAATCGGAATCATCTCTAATTACAGACCACTTAGGCTATGAAATGGAAGGAAATTGTTTGAAATCACTGTAACCATTAAAGGAGATATCTTATTAACATTGACAATTTGAATAGTTAATTTCTATGCCCCCATTGATGTTCACAATGCCTGCCAAAAACTACAAATCATAGATTGTTGGAATACATTAAATAGACTTCTGGAGGAATATACTTTTTTACTATGCAGTTTACAAATGAATCACAAAAATTCACTGGACATCTCTTTTCCCCTTTCTCTCATATTCCCACATTTTTTGTTTTCAGATTACATTCTGACCATGACCTTCCAATATATGAATATAACCTGACCCCTAAAACTATCCCCTTTACATGGTGCCCCAATGAATGTCTCTTAGTAGACCCAGCTATATATTGACTTACTTCCACTGAAATCCAAGAAAAATTGATGCTTATCCAGAATTCAGATGGCCAGAACACATTTTTTTTAAAACCAAAAACATCCATCACTATATTTTAGCAAATTTCTAAAACTAATCATGCTTCATCTAGATGCGTACTCATTAACCAACTCTAGAAAAATTTTGATGAAAATGCACTGTGTGCGAAGGTTTAGGGAAATGTCACAGAGAAATGATGATGTCACAGATTTTTCGCACAGGTTTGTAATTAAAAGTGAACTATATCTACATCAGTATTTTTGCACTTGTTTGCTTGAGAAAGATGTACTTGAGAAAAAACATTGGGGGACATTTATCAAGGACTTTGCAATTTTTAGGTAAACAATTGGATTTTTCGCCCATTTCTAACTTCTATTTATAACCAGTATTCAACGGGCAATTTTTTTTTATCTGCCTGTTTTGAGTATCCACCCAAAAATTCACATAAGCCAGAATTTGCGGCAAATTTATCATTTGTGACTTTTTAAAAAGTCACACAAAGTGGTCAATGCCTACGTGTGGTCAGTATGTGAATGAGTTTGCCCATTTTTTTTTGCGAATATTCTATTCACAAATTTATGAATAGTTTATTAAATTAGTGTTATTCAGCTGGGTAAAAATACAGATGAATACTCTGTAGAAAAAAATGCATGTTTCAGATTCAATAGAAAATGTCCCCCTTTGCCTCTAAATACTTTATGGGTGAATTCACTGAACGGAGTACCGCCTATCTATTAAATGTTAGGGAAGAAACTCTATGCTAGGCAATGGTAATATTTCCTATACATATAATCACACCACTTCTAGGGTATTCACGTGAAACATAAAGGGCCTTTTACAGAGCGTTTGCAGGACTTGCTAAATCATCAATTGGCACTTGTAACAGGCAATAACCCGCGTGTGTAAAAGAACCTTAATATTGTTCATGAGCTCTTCAACCAATACTATAAAAAATTATATGCAACGCCTAATAAACCAAAGTCCCATACTATTAAAAATGTTTTACAATCTCTCAATAAGGACATTATGGATCAAGAAATCAGTATCCTTAATAAAAGCCTTAGTCAGATGCCTGCGCAATACTAAAAAAATGCATTCAATCTTAGAACTCTACCAAAACATTCTGTAATTATATTATGGAAATCAGCCAGCTACCTCTAGATATACTTGCTGCCATGATTACAGTAATACCCAAGCCCAACAAAGACCCCACCTTGGTATTCAGTTATGGCCTTATATCATTGTTTATCATCTTATCATCTCTATATCTTGGCCTCTACTCCTTTTGCCATCACTAGTTCATATAGATCAAGAATCCTTCATATATGGCAAACAAGTGACAATAGTCGCAAGGTATGTGGTATCATTGACTGGACCAATAAAAGTACTTCTCCAACATGGTTTTTTGAATTCTCTACAGCAAAGTGCCATGCGTATGTATGTATGTATGTAGTCCCCCTTCTACACGTCAAAGTCTTCCTAAGTCACATACCCAAGAGATCATTGCCCCTTCTAAACTGCCTTGTAAGGAATTCTAAAGTCCACATGTTCTAATATCTCAAAAATCACTCTACCTTCTAAAGCAGTGATCACAAGTACTTTAAGGGGAACCCCCTGACATAACCACACCTTGTGAACAAAGCTGTTGCATTACATGGACTGTACCAATCTGATCTCTGTGACAAGTGTCGCAGTGGTAGGACACCTGCAGCTCATCCTGCTGGATGGCTCTACACTGACTGAATATGTAACGGGTTATACCCAGATTCTACACTCAAGCTAAGATGGAGACAGGGCTAGGAAAGCTAATATGAACTTCTCTCACACACCTATAAAAATGTTAAACTTGATGTTAGCAGAGTAGTATACTCACAGCACTCACATATGTACTGTGTACCATAAGCCATGAAGTACATTAGAAATTACAGTATAAAAAAAGTAGCAAAACACAGTGACACAACTTGTATGCACATAACTTTTCTCTGTGATTTAGGGACTGAAGTGAATTTGGCAAAAATATTAATTTTATTTTTCTGCTTTATAGGGATTATTTATGGACCTCCATGGAGTCTATGCAGCACAGCGACATAATGGTGCGACTGTAATTCTTTCACTTGTGGAGAAATTATGGATCATTCATGTCAAGGAAAATATAAATGACCCCATATCGTAGGAGGGAACTAGCGTTGTTTATTTATTTTTTAACTTAAGTCCCTATTTTAAGAGCAAAAGGTGCAAAATGGTCCTATTGTGTGATACTGTCTGGGGAGCCAATGTATCTGTTCCTACACTGGTTTCCGAGCAGCTGTATTTATCACATATAATACTGTCTGCTGAGCCAAAAATCAGGCTGAAAAAAGTAAGTTTTATGAAACAGGCCTTTCAGGGGCGATTCCGTAAGGTCCTAAGGACAGGGCCTGAATCTAGTGTTTAACCCCTTAAGGACAGAGCCAATTTCGATTTTTGTGTTTTCGTTTTTTCCTCCTTGTGCTTAAAAGGCCATAGCACTTGCATTTTTCCAGCTAGAGACCCACATGAGCCCTTATTTTTTGCGTCACTAATTGTACTTTGCAATGACAGGCTGAATTTTTGCATAAAGTACACTTCGAAACCAGAAAAAAATTCTAAGTGTGGTGAAATTGAAAAAACCCCCCGCATTTTGTTTATTTGGGGGAAATGTGTTTTTTACGCCATTCGCCCTGGGGTAAGACTGACTTCTTATATATGTTCCTCAAGTCGTTACGATTAAAACGATATATAACATGTATAACTTATATTGTATCTGATGGCCTGTAAAAAATTTAAACCATTGTCAACAAATACAAAAAAAAAAAAAAAAAAAACGTTGAGAGACAGCACTTCCAAAGCAATAAGTGGAATTTTATTGACACACCAGTGCGTGACGTTTCGGCTATATTAGCCTTTCTCAAGCAGTGCTTGAGAAAGGCTAATATAGCCGAAACGTCCCGCACTGGTGTGTCAATAAAATTCCACTTATTGCTTTGGAAGTGCTGTCTCTCAACGTTTTTTTGGATTTGCTGCCGCCCCTGGGCCGGAGTGGTGAGACGGGCACCCGCCTTATTCTATTTTTTGGTTTGTGCTGCTGTGAACTTTACTTTTCTACTCATTGTCAACAAATATACGTCACTTAAAACCGCTCCTTTCCCAGGCTTATAGCGCTTTTATCCTTTGGTCTATGTGGCAGTGTGAGGTGTCATTTTTTGTGCCATGATGTGATCTTTCTATCGGTACCTTGATTGCGCATATATGACTTTTTGATCGCTTTTTATTACAATTTTTCTGGATTTGATGCGACCAAAAATGTGCAATTTTGCACTTTGGGATTTTTTGGCGCTGACGCCGTTTACCATGCGAGATCAGGAATATGATTAATTAATAGATTGGGCGATTACGCACGCGGCGATAGCAAACATGTTTATTTATTTATTTATTTATTTATTTACTTTTATTTATAACCTGGGAAAAGGGTGGTGATTCAGACTTTTATTAGGGGAGGGGGCTTTTTACTAATAATGACACTTTTTTTTTACTTTTACACTTCTACTAGAAGCCCCCCTGGGGGACTTCTAGTATAAGTGCTTTGATCTCTCATTGAGATCTCTGCAGCATAGATATGCTGCAGAGATCCATGAGATCGGCACTCGTTTGCTTTCGGCTGCTGCAGCCGGAAGTAAACGAGTGCCGAGCCGGGGACGGCGCATCTTGGAGCGGTCCCCGGCCGGTCCAAGATACGGAGATCGCTCCTCAGGGATAACATCCCGGAGGAGCGATCTCCCCACTAGACACCAGGGATGACGCTGCGTCCGGTAATCGGATGCAGCTGTCATGTTTGACAGCTGCATCTGATTACTGTATTAGCGGGCACGGCGATCGGACCGTGCCCGCTAATACCAGCGGTCCCGGGCTACAAGTAGCACCCGGGACCGCCGCGGTTCAGAGCGGGGTCGCCGCGCGGTCCCTCTCTGAACTCCCTTACCGGCATCAGGGAGTAAATTTACGCCCGATGTCGTTAAGGGGTTAAGGGTCCATTTACACAGAAAGATTATCTGACAGATTATCTGCCAAAGATTTGAAGCCAAAGCCAGAAATGGATTTGAAAAGAGGTGAAATCTCAGTCTTTCCTTTATAACCTGATCTCTGTTTATAGTCTGTTTCTGCTTTGGCTTCAAATCTCTGGCAGATAATCTGTCAGATAATCCTTCTGTGTAAATGGACCCTTAATCAGGTGTTATATTGACTGGTAAGCTGCTGTATATAAACCCACCGTTTGTGATACAATCTGCTGAGCTGCTGTATCTAAGCTTATCGTTAGACATGAGTAAACTTTTAAACGAACCGCACTAAAACAGCTAAACGATTGCAGGTGTTCAGATGGTTTAATGTGGTTCAAAGTTCGCTTATCTATACTTACCCGACCCTGCTCTCCCAGTGTCCTTCATTTCCGGACCCTTCTTTAGTGGCAGCGTGCTCAATTGCTGGTTGTGGGTGCTGTTCATCCAATCAGCCAGTCATTGGCTGAGCAGGCTGTCACTATCATCTCAGATGTAACTGCCCGCTCAGTCAATCACTGGCAGTGATTGGTTTAGTGGGCTTTCACTCTTGTCTCTAGAGTGTCAACGCGCTTAGCCAATCACTGGCCAGGGTGCTGTCCCATCCAAGTCAGTAAGTGATTGGCTGAGTGGGCTGTCAGTCTCCCTGCTCAGTTAATCACTGAGTGACTGAGATGGGATAGCATGCGGCCATTGATTGATAAAGGGCATTTGACAAAAAATAGGGTTCTCTAAGGTCAGTGCTGTCTAAAACAGCGCAGAAATTAATAAATAAAAAGGTTTATTTCATATGATACAAAGTGTAACACACATCGGAAGTACATACTCCCTGCATTAGATACAGAGGTGCATAACGTTATGCACATCTATATCTGATAAAGGAGGTTTATACAGGTGTTGTGCGGCCGTCATCTCCCTGAACCTGTTTCAAACTTTGCAAAAAGTTTGGTTTTGGTAGTGAATAGAGATGAGTGAACCTCGAGCATGATCGAGTCCATCCGAACCCGATCGTTCGGCATTTGATTAGCGGGGCTGCTGAACTTGGATAAAGCTCTAAGGTTGTCTGGAAAACATGGATACAGCCAATGACTATATCCTTGTTTTCCACATAGCCTTAGGGCTTTATTTAACTTCAGCAGCCACCACTAATCAAATGCCGAACGATCAGGTTCGGATGGACTCGAGCATGCTCAAGGTTCGCTCATCTCTAGTAGTGAACCAAAGATCTGTGTTTGGTAGGCTCGGCTCGCTTATCTCTACTTATCATGTATGATGTTGTCAACCGCAAAACCCAAACTTACTAAAACATTCAGTGAATTTGATATACAATAATGGCTATATGAATCTTACACTTTCCTGTCTGTATGTCACCCTTTGAGGTGCGGCCCAGGCGTCAGATGTGTTTTTGTTCTGGCTTTAGAAGAAATTCACAAACTCATTAATCAGCCTTTGGATTTCCCACAGTAATAATCACTTCTTTGCTCCCTGACAGGGAAGAAAAACAAGCACTTTAGTGCAGCGCATCCTAGGGCAAGGACTTTAACCCCTTTTTGACTGCATACCAAGCGATAAAATCTGTCTGGAAACCAAACGCTGTATCTTCCAAAACAATCAGTGAAGAAGGAGAAAATACATAGTATTTGTATCACAATAAAATGTTGCAGACAAATTTTAGCGAAATCACCATGATTTTCACCTGTTTGCATGCCCCTTTGCGAATGGCCATGACTGCCCATCTAGTGTGCAGGTTGTGCATCAGGTAATTTTGAGGTTTATGCTCAAGGACAAAAATTGTAAATTCCCTCCATTAACTCCTAATTGCTAAGTAGCTGAAACATAATCCAGTATTATAGCTACATCAGGCAAAATCACCACTGCTATAATTAAAGGGATATTCCTCTAAAGAGCTAAAAAATTAGATTTTCCCAGACCCAGCTGATGTTACTAACCAAGTCCCACTGAGTATTTTGAGCCTTTCTAGCGGCCCCTGTTCCTGAGCAACAAGTTTTTCTAAAAGAACAAGCGCTTCATAGCACCTTTGAGACCCATGACGTACAGTTACGTCAAGGGTCGTCTGGTGATCGCCTTGGTCAAAATTCCATGTCTTCATTCTATGCCAAAATTCTATTGGCTATGCAAATAAAAAATAGTATTATATTATATGTCAAGATTCTATGAATACATTCTATGCCAATATTCTATATCCAACATTCTATGCCTACATTTTATGCAAACATTCTAAGCTATTATTTCATGTCAACATACAATAAATTGTATGTCAACATTTTTGCCTACATTCTCAGCTTACATTCTATGTCAACATTCTATGCCAACATTTTATTCCAACATTCTATGCAAACATTCTCTATCAACATTCTAAGTCTACATTCTATGCCAACATTGTAACATGCCTAATTATTTTCTCACATTCTATGTTAACATTGGGGGAGATTTCTCAAACATGATGTAAAGTGAAACTGACCCAGTTGCTCCTAGCAACCAATCAGATTCCACTTTTTTTATTCCTCACAGACGCTTCGGAAAATGAAAGGTGAAATCTGATTGGTTGCTAAGGGTAACGTAGCCAGTTTCACTTTACACAATGTTTGATGAATCTCTCCCATTATATTTAAAGATTCTTTGCCAACATTTTCAGCCTACATTCTATGTCAATATGCTATGCCTACATTGTATGTCCACATTTTATGCCAACATTCTAAACTTACATCATATGCCAACATATTAAGCTTTTGTTCTATGCCAACATTCTATGTCAAAATTCGGTCAACATTCCATGCAAAACATGAATCCCAACATTCTTTGTCAACATTTATTTCGACATTCTATGCATACATTCAATGCCATTATTCTAAGTCTTCGTTCTATGTAAAAATTCTAAGTCTACACTATATGCACATTCGAAGCAAACATTCTAAGTCCACATTCTATATTCATTCTATACCCAAACAGTATTATATAGCTGTCCACAATGGGAGAGAAAGAGCCTAGAGAGCATCTCAGGAGTCAGCTAAGTGTATGTATTTCTATGTCAACATTCTATGCTAAGATTATATGCGAACATTCTATGCCATGCTATAACATTCTCAGTTAACATTCGTAGCCCTACATTCCATGTCCACATTCTTTGGAAACATATGCCTACATTCTATGTCAACATTATGTGCAAACATTCTAAGCCTACATTCTATATTAATGTTATATGCCGACATTTTACGCCTACATTCTATGCCAATATTCTATGTCATCATTCTGTGCCAACATTCTATGCCCACATTCTAAGCCTATATTTTATGCCAACATTCTATGTCCACATACTTTGAAAAAATTCTATGCCAAAATTCTAAGCCTACATTCTATGTAATCATTCTATGCTATATTCTATGCCAAGTTTTTATCCCAAATTTTCACCTTATATTCTATGTCAAAATTCTATGACAATATTCTAAGCCTACATTTTTTGCCAACATTCAAAGCCTATGTTTTATGCCAACATTCTATGCCTACTTTGCATTTCAACATTCTATGCCTATTTTGTATGTCAACATTTCCAAACTAGGCCAACATTCTATGTGAACAACCTGTCAACATACAGTCCATGACCTGTCCATTTTACCAAGCTATTACTTGCATATGATAAGAAAAAAGAGCAGAGCAAAATGGCTGCCACCAGAGCCACATTTATTTTCTTTTTTACTTGTTTCTGTTGAAGTTTCAAATGGCCAATATCACTGGGAATTTTATTTGTTTTATCAGTAAATTCATAGTAACATTTATATTAATATAACTGCTTCCACATTATTGGGTGCTTCTTTTATCAATCTAGGCTTCCATGACCCCTTTGTCCTTATTATGTAAGATTGATAATGTATGCGTCTTTTTTAGTTGTTGATAGATTGATAGATTAGCCAAATATTACAGATCAATTTAGCCAGTGAGGCCGACATTTAGAAGAAGCATTACAGACTAAACCAATGGCAGTGATCATTTATAATGAAGAGAAAAGGAATAGCAAGTACTTGCCTGCATGTTCACTGCATTAACCAGAGCAGAACAGGTTTAAGAGGGGTGAACCTTATTTTTTTTCCTCTATGTAATAGATTGGTGGAATATCCCTGTTGATGCAATGTTAATGTATGTGTATGCCAACGTAAATGTGTTCTCTATTGATTGTGCATGGAAGTAGTCCTGTGTATTGAATGTATACCTGCAATGTTAATGGGGCATAGGGCTCTGCATTACAGACTATAAATACATAATAAAAAGGTCACAGTAGCACAGGAGACCCAAGGTACAGACTTGCTGCTAGTTATTTTATCTACCATAATGTAAAAGTGCATATTAAATAAAAACAGCAAATGTTTGCACTCTAGAGAACTATGCTGCTTTGATCTTCTTTTGGTGACCTATATAGTTCTCTGGAGTAGCAATCCATATGACCATTAGTGGAATGACCTTAGTGCTGGCCTCTTATTTCCTTTTAATACAGACTATAGGGAGAGGTAAGAGGTGTGGTCTCTTACTACATAAGAGAGAGGCAGAGGCCCATGTGCTATGGAGAACTAAGGACTCAGTTCGAGACTATGAGGACATGAGGGCATGATAAAGGGAAAGCCCCAAGGAAGCCTGCTGTGAGTTAAACAACTATAGAGACCTGAGACTATAGAGACTATGGGACATATTTAAGAGTATCCTGGGTAAATCGTGTGAATGACACATACCATATGGGAATAAAAGTAGTAGAAATAGGAGAAAAGAATCCAATGTGGTTAACTTCAGCTGTAAGGGGTGCAATAAATGATAAGAAACAAGCATTCCGACTACTAAAACAAGAAGGTAGTGGGGAAGCATTGAGCAACTATAGACAGAAGAATAGAATGTATAAAAAACAAATAAAAGAAGCAAAAATTGCAACAGAAAAAAGGATTGCCACAGAAAGTAAAATGAATCCCAAAATGTTCTTAAAAGACTTAAAACCGAAAATGTTGTTCCCCTCTAAAAATAATCTGGGTGTAATGGTGGAGGGGGAAGAGGAAAAGGCCAATCTACTAAATACATTCTTCTCTACTGTATTCACAGAGGAGAATCCCATAACAGACGACATGACTGGGCATAATGTAAATCCTCCCGTAAATCTCACCTGCCTAACACAACAAGAAGTGGGAAGACGCCTTAAAAACATTAAAATCCACGGGGCATTAAAAAACATTAAAAGTCACGGGGCCCAGAAGGTATCCATCCTAAAGTTTTGCAAGAATTGAGTACTGTGTTAGACAGACCGTTATTCCTAATATTTAAAATTCTATAACGACAGAGATTGTTCCACAGGACTGGCGCATAGCTAATGTGGTACCAATATTCAAGAAGGGGTCAAAGAGTGATCCTGGAAACTACAGACCCGTAAGTCTAACATCTATACTAGGTAAAGTATTTGAGGGGTTTGTAAGAGATGCTATACTGGTGTATCTTAATGAAAATAATCTTATGACGCAGCATCAGCATGGATTTATGAGGGATCGATCCTGCCAGACTAATCTGATTGTCTTGTATGAAGAGCTGAGTTATAGACTGGACCTGGAGGAAGCTGTGGATGTTGTGTATCTGGACTTTTAAAGGCATTTGATACTGTGCCACATGAAAGGTTGGTCTACAAAATGAGGATGCTGGGACTAGGTGAAAACGTATGCAAATAGGTAAGTAACTGGTTGAGTGATAGAGAACAGAGGGTGGTCATTGATGGAACATATTCAGATTGGGTTTTAGTTACTAGTGGGGTACCACAGGGGTCAGTGTTGGGTCCACTTCTTTTTAATATTTTTATTAATTATCTTGTAGAGGGGCTACAGAGTAGAATCTCCTTTTTTGTAGATTATACTAAACTGGGTAGAGTAATCAGTACAGAGGAGTATAATATATTACAGAGGGATTTAGAGAAGCTGGAGGCTTGGGCGGTGAAATGGCAAATGAAGTTTAATGTGGATAAATGTAAGGTCATGCATTTGGGCCATAGAAATAATAAGTACAGTTATGTGCTAAATAATAAAACACTGGGTAAAACTACTTTCAAAAAGGACCTGGGGGTATTGGTGGACAGTAAACTCAACTTTAGTGATCAGTGCCAGGCAGCAGCTGCCAAGGCTAATAAAATAATGGGATGCATCAAAAGAGGTATAGATGCTAAAGATGAGAACATAGTTTTGCCTCTTTATAAATCACTGGTCAGACCACACATGGAATACTGTGTACAGTTTGGGGCACAGGTATATAAGAAGGACACAGCTGAGTTGGAGCGGGTGCAGAGGAGGGCCACAAAGGTCATTGAGGGAATGGGTGGGTTACAGTACCAGGACAGGTTATCAAGCTTGGGGTTATTTACGCTAGAAAAAAGACATCTTAGGGGCGATCTGATCACAATGTACAAATATATGAATGGACAGTACAGAGATCTTTGTAGTGATCTTTTTACTCCTAGGTCTGTAACCATTACAAGGGGGCATTCTCTACGTCTAGAGGAAAGAAGATTTCACCATCAGCATCGATGCAGGTTCTTTCCTTTACGAGCTTACTGCTCGTGAAACTCTCTGCCACATGATGTTGTCATGGCCAATTCATTAAATAAGTTCAAGGGAGGCCTGGATGCTTTTCTTGAAAAATATAATATTACAAGTTATGGGCATTAGATTTCCAGTGATACGTTGATCCAGTGATTATTCTGATTGCCATTGGAGTCGGGGGGGGGGGGGGGGGGGGGAGTTTTCTCCCTATAAGTTGTGATTAATATAAAAGCTACACACACTTAACTCAGGATGGTCAATTCTTTAAATGGGTTGTGAATTAGCTAACACAGAAACCTGTGGAGAAACTGAGGCATTGTATACAAGTGACTTTTGTATGCCATCAAATATCACCTAGACAAGGTGTGTAGCAGAAACTCTGGCGGTTGGTACCGTCCGGTGTACAGCATTTCCAAACATCTACTGACACCGGGCCTCATTTTCTCCTCCCCTCAGGTCTTTTACACATGTTACTTTCATTCTCGTTTACTGTATATTTGGCTTTATTACAGTATATGGACGCTGTATGGCAGTAGCATTTGGGTTTGTCATACAAAATTATTGTGCCACTCCAGGGCACTATTATGTGGGTACAGTATGCATTTATTCTTAGGCAATGAAGGACATCAAGTGGACACTGGATTTCTCACATGGGCAAAGCATGGCTACACTATACTGTGGAATACCATTATTCTGTAACTGATGCTTGCATGGTTTTCTCACTGTATCGGATAGTAAGCTTTACATTAGTTAGATTGATTTTCCACAAATCTCACCCCTATAGGTCCTGGTAAAGGGAACAAAACAACATGTTTACTGCTGTGATGTGGGAGAAGGCCTGCTCTATAATACAGCGTCATCTTTGCTGCAGTTAACATGTAGAGGCCACTGTGAAAACAGTTTTGAGATTGTATAACACACGGGTTTAATTGCGATCCACACATCTTACTTCGTCCGGGGTCAGCGCCGTAATGGCGCTGATCCCGGCTTGGCACTCGATTGCTTCCGGCTGCAGCAGCCAGAAGCAATCAATGTGCCTATCTCATCGATCTATGCTGCCTATCTATGGGGGGGCTTCTAGTATAAGTGTAAAAGTAACAATAAAAGTGTTGTTATTAATAAAAAGCCCCCTCCCCTAATAAAAGTTTGAATCACCCCCCTTTTCCCATGTTATAAATAAATAAATAAACATGTTTGGTATCGCCGCGTGCGTAATCGCCCAAACTATTAATTAATATCATTCCTGATATCGCACGGTAAATGGCGTAAGCGAAAAAAAATCTCAAAATGCAAAATTGTGCATTTTTGGTCGCATCAAATTCAGAAAAATTGTAAGAAAAAGCGATCAAAAAGTCGCATATGCGCAATCAAGAAACCAATAGAAAGAACACATCATGGTGCAAAAAATTACACCTCACACAGCCCCATAGACCAAAGGATATAAGCCTGGGAAAAGAGCGATTTTAAGGAACATATATTTGTTAACAATGGTTTGAATTTTTTACAGGCCATCAGATACAATGAAAGTTATACATGTTACATATTGTTGTAATCGTAACGACTTAAGTAACAGTTTTACCCCAGGGCGAACGGCGTAAAAACGAAAAAAAAATAAAAATAAAAGAAGTATTTTTTTAATTTCACTACACTTTGAATTTTTGCCTGGTTTCGCAGTGTACTTTATGAAAAAATTCAGCCTATCATTGCAAAGTACAATTAGTGGCGCAAACAATAAGGGCTCATGTGGGTTTCTAGGTGAAAAAATGCAAGTGCTATGGCCTTTTAAGCACAAGGAGGGAAAAACAAAAATGCAAAAATTGAAATTGGCCCGGTCCTCTAAGGGTTAATGAATTGGCCTTGACAACATCATGTGGCAGAGAGTTCCACAGTCTTACCACTCTTACAGAATCTGCGTTGATGCTGATGGTGAAACCTTCTTTCCTCTAGACGTAGAGGATGTCCCCTTGTCATGGTTACAGACCTAGGAGTAAAAAGATCATTACAAAGTTCTCTGTACTGTCCATTGATATATTTGTACATTGTGATCAGATCACCACTAAGACGTCTTTTTCTCGAGTAAATAACCCCAAGCCTGATAACCTGTCTTGGTCCTGAAACCCACCCATTCCCTGAATGACCTTTGTTGCCCTCCTCTGCACCCACTCCAGTTCAGCCATGTCATTCTTACATATCGGTGCTGTACACTGTACACAGTATTCTATATGTGGAAGGGATTAGTTATTACATATCCTGTGGACCTGTCCTTTAATCCAGACATATTGGACAGACTACAAATCTCTAACAGTAGGACTCCTGCCTATCCATAATAATTGGACACCACAACTGGTCCTTCTATCTATGGGGTTTGAAAATCTTCCCTCCCTTTATCGTCCATTAGTGTGCCAATTGTTTCTTATAAGGAAATTGGTTGTATTAAGGTACTGGAAGTCTGCTGGCATACCCCAACAATACAACATTTCTATATGAAAAAACAATAGCCGTGGGGTCCATATCCTATGATTAATTTCACCATAAGTGGAAGCAGCGGCCTATATCTAGACATTGCATAATACCCTGGCACTCTCATTAGCTGAAACGAAATATATTTAGAGAAGAGACGGGGACACTTTAATGGACTAACTATTACCTTTATGTCTGCTTTTTTAGGCCTAGCTAATGTACAGGATTTAAAAACCATAGCTCTTTATTAAACTTGAATGCATAAGCCTTATTGCTCTAGTTAGCATCGCCTAAGGGCTGTATAGATCTATTAAGCGAAACTGGTGGGACCAATTTAGTTAGATGAAACTTAGTCAATTTTAGTTGGATTTTGTTCCTGCCACTGATAGATTTGGTGTTTTTGATACTCATTCAAAAGACTGAAAGAGATGTTGAAATATATTATTGTAAATTATATCGGTTCCATCTCTTTTTAGTGCTGAGCAAATTGATACACAGATCGATCCTGCATCTGTCTACTATTAGCATACATAGAGTTTTTGACTTTCTCATGATGAATAAAAACAAAAATGTGAAGAAATTCCGCCATTAGTTGTTGGATTTAAAAGCTCTATTCTACACCAGAAAATTATTGGAAACAAATTATTTAAAATGTTAGATTTCAGCCAAAAATTGGTTCCTGGGTAGAATGGCGTCAATGCACCTGCAATCTCTTATGCGTAGGAGGCAGCGTAATATGTTTCATACACTTATTCTGCACAGTAAATCTTGGCCTCTTAGTAGAATACTTCCCACAAAACTCTCTGGAGACTGGAAATGGAAATGTTGCAGTTTTCTCCTGAAACTGGTACAAATGTAGAACTAGTTTAAGTATAACAATGCTCTTTTTAGAACCTACAACTCACAGCAAGTCCTTATAACTGCCAGCAGTACAAAGGTTTCTCCAACCATATTGCATTTATAATACTGCTCTGTATCCCCACACAAATCCTTTCTCGCTGGGCTGAGCGTACTGTATATGTCCACAGGGATCCATGGGCAGCACGCTCGTTCAGTGTTTAGTGTAGCCTTGCAGCGCTTGGGTCCTGGGTTCAAATGCCACCAAGGGCAACATCTGCAAAGAGTTTGTATGTTCTCTCCGTGTTTGCATGACATACAGATACAGTAGGTCAATTTAGATTCTGAGCCTAATGGGGACAGGGACATCAACCTAGCTTGAGTGCTGTACATTAAACTCAACTCAACCTGCAAACCACATTGCCACCTAAATGGATGAAAATAATATCAAGAGCCAACATTGGCGAAACATCAGCAGGAAATGATGAGACAATCCCACTTCTGTCTGTACTCTTGACTCTTTGTTCTGCCCAGTGTATAAACGAATGGCCTACAATCCACAATGTAGCTTTAGGGATCCATCCATCTTCTCCAGTCACGCATCCTCTAGCAAACTGCAGATCCTTTCCACCTTCTAAACAGGCAGCCAAATCTCCTCCAAATCTGCATAATCTGAAATACCCAGGTAGACAATAAAGGTTGATGAAGAAACATTCTTTTTATCTGCCAAAGGGGTACTGAATTCCTCACATACACCTGCAAAACAGGTGCAAAAAAGTCAACAATTGTGCAGGTACTTAAGAATTACCAGAACCTATAAACAAAAAATCATTGAGGTAATTCCCCCTTGCAGAGCTTCCCATCCAATAAACAAATAAATACAAGTGAACACCATCATGCCTGTTTTTACAGTGGCATAAATACTAGGCAGGTGTACCATGGTTCAGTACAACACTCTACGGGACACTACAGGTTTCACATTACAGGTCTTGACATATTAATACACTTATCAGTGATTAAATATGCAGCACACAACTTATGTTGGCTAGAGAATGGATACATCTTGTTGTTAGCTTGTAGGATATTGAGGTCCCATCACTTCTGAATGGCCAGACAGAAAAAAAGGACAAATTTACTCATAGTACTATAGTACAGAACAGTTATCCTTAAAAGGGGCAGAGGCTGCCTCGTTGGCTGACTGTAAACAGAATGCTCCTGTTTCTCTGCGTTTCTACACAACGTAACGTTCTCACAACGTATGTGTTGTAGAAATCATGGCCGTTATTGCAATTTGCAACAACGGCCGTGATTTATACAGCACACACGTTGTACTGTATGTGAATGCATGGAATCCCATCCAGAGTGTATACACATAGTATACACTCTGGCCGGGATGCCTAGTGGCGCCATAAAAAACGACATGTCAGTTCACACAATGGAGCGTGCGGCGCTAGCTGCATGCTCCATTGTGTGCAGCGGCGAATTGGGATGCAGGCACGCACGTATGCGCTCGCATCCCAATTCATCAGAAGGGAAGATCATCCGGCCGGTACTGCAGTACTGGCCAGGATGATTCTCTCTGACACCGGATGGGTTACAGAACGGCCGGTGTCTAACGCAGTGGGAACATAGCCTCCAGCTGCAAGGTGTAGACTTTTGTAGCCTCACTAGCCACACACACATGACCAGGTTATGCCATTTGCCATTTTTCCAGGTCCAGCAAACACTGGAAATCTATGTAGTGGCATATTGTATCGTCACACGGCACAGATTTTCACTTAATACATGGCTTTTAAGTTTTTAATTGTAGTATAAAGAAAATTGTACTTAGGTGTTTCTCTTGCAAGTGAAAGCCAATTGAGTACAAATTTGCTGTGTATTTCAGCACAGATTCTGAGATCCATGTGAAATCCTTGAAGTGCCCATTCTCCATGCCAGCTCCATCATGTCGTCCTGGGCTCTGCACACACCCTGGCATTGCGTTTTCTGTCCTTTGGTCTGTGAACTGATGTATTCCTCTAATCTGAATGACATTTTTAAAGCTCCCTTAACGATTTCTAGTTCATTATCTCCAGCTATCAGAGTTCGATACTCCAAGAGACTTCCTGGAAGCATTGAATCTTAAAAATTCTCATGTAAACATCAATAAAGTGTAATCAAATGAGTATTCAATGATGGCTGCTAGATACCCCAGAGAGTGGAGTCCAGAGAGTGCAGTAAAATTTCTCCCATTCCTCCTGATCTTTCTCCCAGCTATCCTCAGATTGTGCCTTCTTGTTCTTGTGTTTAGTTTTTTTTTTTTTTTAAATTAAAAAAACAAACCCTTTCTCTTCTGAGACATGTCATCATCAGTATTTGGGTGCGATTCTATGTATAGCAAAAAAAAAAAAAAAAAGGCATTGGACCTGCTGGTGCCCACCATCAGACCCTGGATAACCCCTTTAACTATATTTAGTCAGAAGTTGGTGTAGACACAATATCTACAAGGAGAGGGCTTAGCCCTGTAGAAATAAGTAATGCAAATTCACATGCCAGTCAGGGTCTTTGAAAAGCTGCTTTGTTTTCTCTATGGGCACGATAATGGCAGCTGTTAATGGTTGTAAAGCAGTGTGTGTGTTTTTTTAATTTTTAATTGAATTTTTTTTTAAGATGACACTCTAAGAAAATTATCTCTTATAAAAGTGTATTCTAAAAGAGAAATGTCTAAGTGTTTGCTTTTCGTTGTGCCCTTGGCCCTGACCATCAAGACGACAGGTGGTCTGCGGCATGTTCCATAAGCCGCAGTGAATAGTTGGCTCTTCATCATAATGACACAACAAAGCAGAGAAACCATAAGAAGCAGAGAAACAAATCCTGAAAATATTCCTCTAAAAAACCCAATGAGTCACATAGCAGCCTCATAGCTCTGTTCTTATGACGCACTTATGTGTAGGCAGCAGTAACAGAGAAGGGGTTAACACCGAACAGTAGAGGAATCCCCTGTTCTTATTGAGCAGTATCTAATTGGGTTAGTGGCAGTGTGACAGAGGATGGCAAGCTTATTGCGGGGGAGGTGGTTTCATCAAACGACTGGTGATGACTCATGTGTCCCTATTTAGGGGGTCCCTGCTGTGCCGCTGGAGTTGGGGGTGGGGTGTCATGTTTTGATGCTGAATCTCACGACTCAGGGTCTCCATGCCTTGTGATGACATCTACTTGAGAAGCTGTAAGCCGGTATTTGACATATTGTCTGGGGCAAAGCCTAACACTGTCATCTATCTTTGTCACTGCCCCCTGCAGGGCGGGTACAACTATGACAAGTAATGTCTTCTGCTGCCTCCCACTCTTCCTGGAGAAAACCCGCATTTTAATATGAGGCATGAAGTTAATGAGACGTGTACTCACCCAGATGTTTATTTTCACATTATATCAAGCCTGTGGTGGCTGCGGGAGGGGGGGCGGGAGTGAATGCAGAATTTAGTTGTTGCATTAAAGACAAAAGCATATGAGGATTTGTAGTCTTTTAATTATAGGTTTAATCCATTAAGGTGCATCCACTTAAGTAGGATTAATGAAGTAACTGCAGAAAAAGGAAAGAATGAGTTACTGTGATGAATACATATACTTTTGTAACCATGACATTTGATTCATGCTTGGAAATGTAAAACTCTTACTTTACTCCATGCCTTACTGTTGAAATAAGACCAAAGCCATTAGGTGACAAGATCCCCAATTTAGGACAAATAGTATGACATTGTTTCTCACCCTGGTGAACCTGGCAGCAGTAGTGTATTATAATAGGTTTGTTTTGGGCAGTTACCCAGAGGCCTGAGCTCCTGGGGGGTACATGGGCACTCAAATAGACTTATAATTTTAGTGGAGTATTGTCTCCTGGCTACAGTTCTACCGTGATTTGCTAAAAATTGCGGATCTTTTTACTGCATTTTTTTAAGAATCAGGGCAAAACTGCAGCCAGGAGACAATTCAGTAAGATTAGAGAGGGACCTTAACATATGACTATGATGTCACCACAGGTCCTGTACACTAGGATATTTACCACTAGGCACCCGTGGTCTGGTGCCTAGGGCAGCACCTTGCAGGGGGAAAGCACAAGGGAGCAGGGGGAAGGAAACAACTTTTATTTGTTTTATTTGTTTAGACTTGCCAGTAAATCTGGTGTCTTTTTGAAGGGGGAGGGGGTGTATGGTGTTATTGGTCAGGTATGGTATGGTGGTATTGGTCAGGTCTGGTATGGTGGTATTATCCAGTCACAGTATGGTGGTATTGGTCAGGTCTGGTGTGGTGGCGTTATCCAGTTACATTATGGCGGTATTGGTCAGGTATGGTGTGGCGATGTTAGATGTGACGTCTGGAGCTATTACCTACCAATCTACCAATCCTGAAGAGAGAATTCCTTCAGACAATATGCAGATGGCTCTAGTAATTGATTCAATGTTGACATTTGTTTATGTTTTAAACAGTTAAAAACCATGAAAAATGCGATTCAGACAATGTTTCTACATGTAGAGAAATGCATGTGGCCGAAACCACTCTCCCATTTCTTCTCCAGTAGTCATGTGCTGTTACCAGAATTAGTGGCCATACACCTACTGTATTGGTTACCGCGTGAAGGTCTGATTTTGGCTGCATGTGGTGACATACAGTAAATGTGAGAAAGCGGCCTAAGACTGATCAGATATCAATATGATGTTCAGAAACTTGAAAATCCTGATGCTAATTGGTGAGTTAAGATGGGGCGTCTGCAGGTTTAGTGCCTAGGGCAGCAGCAGCTGTTAATACGGCCCTGCTGTACAGTCTGCACTGTGGAGAAGGAATGTGGTATGTGGAAAAAGGTCTAGGGTGGGGGCAGGGGGACACGGGGTGACCAGTCTGGGGTGGGGGCAAGGATGTACAGGGTGACCAGTCTAGGGTGGGGGCAGGGGAATACAGGGTGATATGTCTAGGTTGGGGACAGGGGGATACAGGTTCACCAGTCTACAGTAAGGGTAGGAATATAAGAGAGCAGGGTCATGCCAGCAGTCAGTGTTTGTGTGTGAGGAAAGGGGGTATTTTAGTGTAATTTGGGGTCTGAATTAATTTTAGGGTCCAGTGTCTGCATCTCAGGGGTCTTCTTTAGGTCTAGAATAATGTTGTTAATTGAATTGAAATTAACCCCTTTTGCCATAGAATAACATTACACTGGGTCTCATGCTGGAGATGGATCAGGAAGCTCTGCCTCCAATTCACAGGTACAAACAGCAGGGAGCAGAGACAAAATGGTGCCTCTGTTAAGGAATTTAGCCACCAAATTTGAAATGTAAGTAATTTAGAAAATTAAAAGTAAGCACAATAATAAGAATTATTTTTCATAAAACTTATAATGAACTTAAGAATCATTTTTCTTAAAACTGACACCACGCTAGTGCTGCCATAATAGTTATAGTGGGGTGGGGGCTCAAGCTTAGTGAACAGCCCTATGGTAAAGTTAAACCGTCCCTACAGGTTATGTGCAGTGTTTGAATGCTTTACAACGGTATGCACCTATTGCCTCTAGGTGAAAGAGTGGATTCCAGCAATTGCACAAGTCCCTGTAGAGCCTAGCACTGATTTGCTGATGCAACACACTGTGGAACAATATTGGTTAAATGAAGTGATACAAAAATAAAATTTAGCACCAAAAGATCAAACCGTGTAGTGTCGGAGCACCCTTTTTCAAGTATGTGAGCATGACAGGCTAGAATAGAGACACCAAGGTGTGTGATGTAGACAGAAACTGAAGGAACCTAAAGCCCCTATTCCACGGGGTGACGTAGGGGAGCAAACGAGCGCTGTAAGCGAAAAGGGGGGGGGGTGAGGGCGGCATGGTACGGCTGATAATTGTTCCGTGGAATAGGGTCTTAAGTGGAGAGGTGCAGCATGGACCCAGTAGACACGACAGATAGACCAGGGGATCCATTATTCCCGAAAGGTTTTGCAAAGAAGTAGTAGTGCATACTGTTGAGAGACAAGTCTGTTACAGTATTAGTAATATATTAACTGTGAAGACACCAGTAGTGAGCTAAACTAGTACTACTACTACTTTTATATAATGGCAACATATTCTGCAGCGCTGTACAGAGATTGACTTCACGTAAATTGGTCCCTTGCCCTCTTGAGGGCTCAGGGCTTTAGCCGAACACCAGATCAGTACTTAATGTTTCCAGTGCACAGCCCCAAATACATTATATAAAGATGATTGCATTCTTCCAATCCTGTATCCCTGCTATCATTGAGTTAAATGTAAAAACGGTATATAGTTAGATAGTAAGCTCAATCGACTGGTGGTTGGGGGCAGCCTGGATTTTTAACATGGGTGATTTGGAGCAGCATATTAAAAAAAAAAAATCCTTCAAATAGGTTACCATTTACCTAATGAACTGCAATATTGCAACTTAATCTGAACAGAGAGAAGGGGCCATAAAACGCACTCAGGTATGAGATCCCAGTATAGAGGAGTTGTCTCTTCATTGCTGATGATGATGGAGTAAAGCATAATTGTAGCAGATGTTCTAATAGATATACCTGGCAGTGTGACAACCAGTGACATATGATCTCCTTAATCTTCTTTTGCATATATTACATGTAGTCACCACTGCCTCCCCCTGCCCATATCACAAGCTTTCCTCCAGGCATTATGGATTGATCTGACAGAATCTTAAGGTATTCATATTAATTACATTTGAATATGACATCACAGGCGAACCGTTCCCCTTTCCCCTCTGGAGAGTCACATGATGCGTGTGATGCGTCACAGACATTTATGGCATGTTAATGGTTTTATGAAGTGAATCTGTCCTAGATCCGTCTTCATTAGAAACCAATATTCAGATTGCTGAGGATGAGTCAAATTTATTATTTTCATGATAAAGTGTTGAAAGGAGGTGCAGAGAGGCGAGGCTGTGATTCAGCCCACAATATTGTCAGCAATGATATTCCTTCAACATCATATAATACCATAGGTCTTACCTGAAAGACAAGCAGATAGGTAAATGCAGATTATTGTGAACTGTTATCTGACCATAACAAGGCTGGTAAGTGGGCAATGCCCCCTTCCTTGGTGTTTATTGCAAAGATGATGGTGGTACTTCCTTCATAAGTGCATGCACAGCATACACAGGGATCGCGTCTGTGCAACGCTGGCATACAGAGGACTAACTGTATGCAACAGCTTAAAACAAACGTACCACTGGCTAAATCACTTTCTGTTTTTTTTACATTAACAGACCAGTGTCGGTGGTGCAGTCCTTTTCTTGAACCGCTGCCTGGATCCTGTGCACAGCGTTGGTCAATTCTCAGGCACCTGCCCACCCATCGGCCACCAGTATGATGTACTCCCCTGCTCTCTGTGACCATGGTGGCATCCAGTCTGTTAATGTAAAAAACACAAAGTGATTTACCCAGTTGTACATTTGAGGTGACCCAACCCGGGTGTTCCTTATCTCTCATTTGCACCTCTGCTTCTTACTCCAGGTTAAGTGGGGATGAAGTGCACTTTAAAGTTTCGCCGCTAGATGTCAGTATTTTTTATATGTATGCTCTTATGTGTTGCACAGCTGAAGTTAGAAAAGGGTTACTGCTTTAGGCTGGGTTCACACACAGTATATTTCAGGCAGTATTGTGGTCCTTATAGCAACCAAAACCAGGAGTGGATTAAGAACACAGAAAGGATCTGTCCACACAATGTTGAAATTAAGTGGATGGCCGCCATATAACATTAAATAACGGCCATTATTTCAATATAACAGCCGTTGTTTTAAAATAACAGCAAATATTTGCCATTAAATGGCGGCCATCCACTCAATTACAACATTGTGTGAACAGAGCCTTTCTGTGTATTCAATCCACTCCTGGTTTTGGTTACTATGAGGACCTGACATGAGGACCAAATACTGCCTGAAATATACTGTGTGTGAAACCAGCCTTAGGCTATGTTCACACTACGTATATTTGAGGCTGTATGTTTGAGGCTGTATAGCAACCAAAACAAGGAGTGGATTGAAAACACAGAAAGGCTCTGTTCACATAATGTTGTAATTGAGTGGATGGCCGTCATTTAATGGCAAATATGTGCTGTTATTTTAAAACAACGGCTGTTATATTGAAATAATGGAAGTTATTTACCATTATATGGCGGCCATCCACTCAATTTCAACATTGTGTGAACAGAGCCTTTCTGTGTTTTCAATCCACTCCTGGTTTTGGTTGCTATGAGGACCTGACATGAGGACCAAATACAGCCTCAAATATACATAGTGTGAACCCAGCCTAATACTGTATGTGCCATGTGCTTTTTCTGACCTATAGGAGAAGCTCTCTACTTCTAGCCTATCACTCTTCTTTCTTTTGCACACATTCCTTTCCACCACTCACAGGGTACCTTACTTTGCCCCTGTAGGAAGTTACTTGGTAGGAGGAGGTGTAGCGTCAGTTCTGACCCAGATTCTTGTGGGACACACAAAGCAGATGCCCCTGCTGAAGCCAACCCAGATCCTGGCCCTGCCAGGACTCTCGTCTGGGACAAGTTAGTTTAGTTCAGTCTCGTCTAGTCTAAGACAGTTGTGGTCAGATGCATCTAGAGACACTTAGTTCTTCCAGCATTACTACTATGTGTACTATGCAGTGCTAAACACTACAAAGGGAGAAGAGTCTGGGAACATCCTAGCCCACGTCGTGAACCAGTCTAAAAAGTGCAGGGCAGTATCCTGATATAAAAGAGAAACTATCCTGGATAGGACAAAGCTACCAGAAGGTCTATGTATTCTGTCTTGCAGTGCAGATAAGTGGGACACCCCTGGGAGCTTAGCTTCACTTAGGTAACAACAGCTGGGGCTTGTATCATCCTAGGACGAGTCACTTGACACTGTAGGGCAGAAGGTGGTCAGACATAGTCTATACAGGGGTAAAAGTATACTTTTCACTTTCAAGTATTCTCTCAAGTTCCGTCAGAGTACATTGCTACGTTGGGACTCCCTTGACAAACTCCTCTTCTTTACGCTAATCCCCTCTACTTTCAACTCTTTAAGCACCGCTACAACTAACTCTACTCTACTCTACTTCTTAAGGGTGCGTTCACACCTACAGGATCTGCAGCAGATCTGCAGCAGATTTGATGCTGTGTTCAGTTATTTAAATGAAATCTGCTGCAGAAAATCAGCTGCAGATCCTGTAGGTGTGAACGCACCATTAAGCATCTCCTCAGCAAAAACCAGCTCAAGCACTAAAGTTCATGTAAAGATTTTGCCATTTGCTGCAAAAGTGTTTTGTACTACCAAGAGACTGTACAGTAAAGCTGTTATATTTTTATATCACTGGGACTCAGTCATCCTTTCCCTCGCACCAGCACCTATAGACACTAGCCGCACACCTTGGGTTATTTTCCCCTCTCTGTGGCTGGCAGTACCTATAGTCTGGGTTGGTCAATTGCCACTTAGGATTACCGTGACAGGAGCCCAAGGGCCCCATTACAACAGGGCAGGTCACCGACCATTTCTGGGGAATACAGCCAGCCACAACACGAAGCAGGTACCAACATCACACCTGCTGGACTAGCGTCACAACAATACCATCTTTGACTGAGCTGTACAACAACATCGATAACAACCATCAATCAGTGCTACACCACACATTCGCTTTAAACACCCAAAATAGTATCATATGACCTATAGGTGCACCTTCTAGCATGAATTGCATCTACAATTTATACCCATTACATACAGGGAGTCCTGTATACTCTCTTGAGATTTATATACTCCTCATGCACAAGTATATCCTCCTCCTAGAGCACATACTGTATGTTTCTTTATCATAGGCTATAATTAACTTGTTAACCTCAATGAGCATTTCTTATTCATGAGTGAAACTGTGACAGTGTGGGAAGTTGTAGGTCTTTATATCATATCACAATTCCTTTAATATGAGTATGACTGCTGCAGGTGTTGGGTTTGCTGCCTGTAATCTTGTATGTGGGAGGTAAGATATTCCATCTTCCTAACAATTCAAGTATAATTCCCTTAATCATCCTTTGTTTAATAATGCTTTTAGCTGTTTCTGAATTAGTATGATCTCCTGCAGGGGTAGCAGATGTCGGCTGCTATTTCCCACAAGGGTAGGTCTGCTGTCACATGGGATGTCAGTTTTACACAAGGATAATACGGATGCAATATTCGGTCTGTATTTCGTCTGCAAGTCTTGGCCTGATGGACAGCATCAGTCGGATCAAATAGCAGTATGATCACAGCCTTGGTTGTGGGTAGAAACAAGGAGAAGAAATTCACCTAAATGATCCCTCGAAGCTTCGGATCCTTGCACCTCTAGGGCCCGTTTTCACTTGGGCCCACCTTTGACCATTGATTTTTCTGAAGTGCACCAGACTTGTGTCTTCATTTTTCATTACAAGGTCCTATGAATTGCTCCCTGATCATCAGGTAGAAGCTTGTACCAAGGACCTTGTTCTATCAAAATCAATTATCGCCCTTTAAATCACTTGAGCTGCATTTTCCTGTTTCTCCCTCACAGAATCAATTCATCTTTCCAAATATTTAAATTGCCCTCCATCCACTATTCGCAAGTATCTCCCATTTCATGTCTGCTTTATATATATCAATCAATTTGTTTTTCTCATTACTGTGGCTCGCTATCTGTTCATCGATATATTGAATGCTGTTTCGCTGCTAACACAACAATATGAGAGTGGGGGAAATAGCATGATGAGCGACTGGTGCTTCTGATGAGCAGTTGTTGAATGCTGTACATATGAAATGAAACATAAGTTGTGTATAGAGATGACTGGATTCACACAGCAATAGTCAGTATTGATCCAAGAAGGTGCCATTAACCGGTGTTGCATCATAAAATCGAATATATTTATGTATCTTCGAAGATTGATGGCCTCCTATAATTCTCTGTAGGAGGCAGCCAAATTGTTATGAGCCTGCAGCGGAAAACCTACAAATAAAATAATTCTTCAACAGTGCTCCTGCAGGGATGTCAAGGTATAGCAATCCCCCAATGATAGTCATTGGGTCTCCTTTGCGTTAGTTGATGCTAACTAAAGATGAGCAAACTTGCTGAAACTCCAGGTTTGCATGAGCTTGAATGATCGGCATTTGAATCCTGCTGCCTAGAGAAGGTGGATGCATCCTGAGGACCGCCTGGAAAACATGGATACAACTGCAACATTTTTTGTTTAAAACTCAGTATAAATACTTGAACCACCTGGTGATGATAACCTGCTGAAGCTGAACAATAGGAACACTTAATAGCTGGAATTGGCAGTCTGGGTACTGCATATACACCCTGCAGTGCCCCAAATCATAGTCTACAGCTGGATCAGGTGAGGGCATCTAGAAACAGCCCAAAATGTCTCCTAACTTGTCTATTCAAGAACCTCGGCTGGATCTCTTTGGAGTAAGGGGCTAAATCCAAGGCCTTCACCCTCTCGGGATCGTGAAAACGTCATTGCTCTGTGACATGCATCTGGATCCATTGGAGGGAGGAGCTGATAATAAGGCCAGCAACTACCTAATTATTTAGAGGGTCAAGATTAGAGTGTTGCTGCTAATACTGCTACTGGGTCATCCATTAGAAGGAGGACCAGAAGCTGTACTGTGGATCTATCTATACTGGGTTATATCCATACCCAGTGGATTGTGTTTTGTTCTTCATTTTTTTAATCTGTGGGGTCAGTTTGTGTTTGGCATATGCTTCCTCTAATAAAGATCAGTTTTGTTCTCCTACCACTTTCTCTGTTGTTTGCCCTGATGAGCCCTTCACAAAGAGTATTGAAGAACCTGTAGCATCACTAGCTAGCATAATGAACCCCTATTTGTGCTCTGTTTTACCAAATAGCATATCAATGCTGATAGATGGCTAGACTGGAGAGCCAGGCTTCTTCTTCACCAGTTGCTTTCCTGGGTCCTAATAATGGCTCCCAGTGCTCACATACCCCCAGGACTTATGATAGGACATAATGGTAAGACCCATCAGCAGCTGTCCAAAGAAATCATACAAGCTGATATTAAATGTCACAAGTAAAAGAAAAACACAGCTTACCATACAGGGAACTTTAGTCTTGCAGAATGGCTCTGATATGTACAAATAAGAAGTAAAACTAATAACAATAAGTTTAGGGAAACATTTGACAACAACAGGACCAAGAAACTCAACAAGCAAAATGCCACAACTCACTAAAGATACCAAAAATCACATGCTGAACATATATAGACAGAGAGCATAGATAAAGAAAGGCATATAGCAGCAGAGCACTAGTAAGGCAATATATCCAGCACTAATAGCTGGGTCCTTAAAGTGAACCTGTCATCGCTTTCATACTGCCTGGACCATGAGTCACAAGGAAGGTCTGGGCAACCGCTATTTAGCCAGATAATTTATGGCACTATTTTTATGGGGACTGTGTACCTGTGACACATTTTAATACTGGACTTGTTTCCCATTAAATGACCTGAAAATATCTGGGGGTCCTGCACAGACTTTGTTTGTCCAGATGTAGTCTTTTAATTGAATACAGGTAATTGTAGAGCAGACTTGAGCTATGTGGAGTCTGGAGGTCTTATATCCCGGACTCCTGGCAGTCTTCACCGTGCAGGGGGCTGGGATGGGGGGGCACCCTCATCACTGCATTAGGGCTCTCTGTTTGCTGAAGAGAAGGTGAGGTCATGTGCTGGGAATAATTAATCCAATTTTCCTGGCCACTTTATTGTAGGGAAGTGAAATGTGGCCACACTTAGAATAATTATGGAATTATATTTTAATTGGATCCTAATGAGATATAATTGAAATGTTTATGGTTTGTTAGAGACCAGAACGCAATTCGCAAGAGAGCAAGTGGAGAGTCATTGAATGCTGGCAACTGCAGCGAATAGAGAGAGAAAGCTAAAGCAGACAATCAATAGTATTGTATAAGACAAGAACATATTCCCCTATAATAAGTATGTACACACTTCATCTCTTCATAGTTACATACAGTATGGCCGCTATTACAACTCTTACATCTATCAGCAGGCATTAACCTTGTATGATTTCATACATACTATTTAATGGATGCTTCTTTTTTCAATATGCAGCTTGTCCAAAATATTGGTATTGTTTTTATACCAAGTCAATGGATTGAATAAAAAAATGCATGTTCTGTTTTGGCATCATTCACACTTCTGTAGTAGTTACATCCCTTTAAAGGGACTCAATCACCCAAAAAATGTTTCTGCCGCTAAGGAAAGTGCTGCTATATCAATATCACCCAGCACACTTCCCCAAACATATTCCCGAAGCCCAGGTCCCTGCCCGGTATAATCAGCAAACTTACATTCTCTATGGAACTGCTGGAAAGACCCATGTACAGCATTAGTCTCTTTGTGGTGGCTCAATAGAAAATAAATGGAGCTGCGGGTCACGTGCCTGGGGCTCCATTCTTAACAAAGGAGTCGAGGCGCCAATCTAGAGAATAACTGTGGTCAAGGGGGTGGGACCTTTTGCAATCTCATGCTTGTCCTTATACTTGTATAATTGTATATATTCATCTAGCACAGTGCTTCTCAATTCCAGCCTTCAGGCCTCACAAACAGCTCATGTTTTGAGGATTTTCTTAGTATTTAACAGGTGATATACTGTAATTGTACTCAGTGCATCAGGTATTATCACAGGTGTCCTTTGTATGGGAAATCCTCAAAACATGACCTGTTGGTGAGGCCTGAGGACTGGATTTGAGAAGCACTGATCTAGCAAACTTGTCTCCATCTTCTGATATTTTGATGGCTCAGGGTTTAGGTTAAAGCCCTTTTACACAAGCTGGAGCAAATAAGCAAGATCTCTGTGATTGTTATTTGTTTGTTGGGCATTTACAAGGCACAACCAAATGTGCAGCTTATTTAATGCATCAATGTATCGGCCAGACCACTGCTTTTTACTAAATAAATATATTTGCAAAAATGTTTATTTGATCAGCCCTACAAATTTATCTATGTTAGTTGAGATGGGAATACATCTTTAGGCCGGGTTCACACAACATATTTTTTCAATTACTAGCGGCCGTTGTTGCAGATTGCAGCACCGCCCGCTATTTGTTGAAAAAATACATTGCATTGTTGTCTATGGAATCCCCGACGGAGTGTATACACTCCGGACGGGATTCCATGCAGCTGCATAAAAAACTGAGAGTGCAGACAATGTAAAGTCCGGCTCTGGATGGACCTTACATCGTCTACAATGGCTACTTAAAACGCGGGCACACCCGTATTTGCCCGCATTCAAATTTGAAAGACATTAAGTTCATCCTGCCGCTACTGCAGTACCGGCCAGGATGAACTTTACAGACAGCGGCCGTTCTGTGACACAGCAGTGTCACAGAACGGCCACTGTCGTACACTGTGTAAATCCGGCCTTTGGATGGGTAACACCCCTGAGGGTGCTGTAATTGTGGCTCCTTTGAGTACTGGAGTGTGTGTACTGTGGATTCTATAGTCGTGGTTCTTTAAGAATAGACAAACAATATCATACACATATATATTAACATTGTACATTGGGTTTTCCCCGTGACAGGCTGATGTGGTTCTGCTTCCTCCTAAGGATCTCAGCCCTTCATTCTGGTTTTAATTAGCTCTCGCTCAAGCCCCTGATCGATAGCACAAGGCGGCAGGTCTGTCTCTCTGGCTTGTTTTCTCTATCTTGAACTTGCCAAGACAGATTAGGTTGTTGTCAAGGTCGCTCAATATCATGTGTGCAAACCCCAAGATAAGTCATGGTCTTTATAGCGGGCCTGAGAATGTCTGTCTAGTGGTTCTTGAAAGGCCTTGACACTCCGAAATGTAGAATCTTGACACCTGAGCGGTGAAACTGATGGCACAAAGCAAATACAGATCAGTGCGTCACAGAATCAGATACTGCACCATATAACAGAGTCAATATTGTATCTTTGGACAATGCTATCGGCTCCTTGCAGTGGATATCACTTTATCTAGTCGTTTGGTGGTGGTGGTGGTGTGTGTGTGTGTGTGTGGGGGGGGGGGGGGTTGTTGGTCACAGCTACAGATGCAGCTTGGGCTCTGTTCACACCTGTGCCATGTTTTTTTTTTTAATGAAGACATAATTCAGTGCTGGTTACCAATGCTATCCAATGGACATTACTGACTTACAGAGCCTACTATGCTGATGTGAACAGAGACCTATGAATGATGATCATCATAGGTTTTATGTATTCACTGTAGTTATAACATGTCAGAACTACAATGAAGACCCTTTCACAGGCAATGAAACAGGATGTATTAATAAACAACGAGGCAGATTGAAAATAACAACAAATCTATGCAGAATGCAAACAGGCATCCAGACCCTTACCATCTCTAAAACATTCCCAGAACCCACTCTTTCCTTAACTCTGACTGAATAAAACTGCTGGTACATTACAACTGCAACATCTTCTCTGGCCTTCCATCTAACATCCTTGCTCTCTTCCAATCTATCCTCAACTCTGCTGCCTGACTAATCTACCTCTCCCCTTGCTCCTCTTATGCTTCTTCCCTTTGCCAATCCCTTACTGGCTACCCTTGACCAACAAATTCAGTTTAAATTGTTAATAATGACATACAAGGCTGTCCACCATCATACATCTCTGACCTGATCTCCCAATACTGTTCTAATGCAATCTCCCATGCTCACAAGAATAACATCTGTGTTCTCCCATTGTCCGCTACTCACACTCACACAACCATCTCCAAGATTTCTCTGAAGCTTCCTCCTTACTCTGGTACTCACAGTCCCAACATAACCCGATCTCACCAAGTATTAAAACTTTCACGAGCAGCTTGAAAAACCCACGTCTTCAGACTAGGCTACAACCTACAATAACCCAGCTGCCTCCTCACCACACTGTGACCACCTGCTCCTCTCACCTATTGCCTCCCTCCCTCCCCCCCCATGTTGTAGATTGTAAGCCCTCGTGGGCAGGGTCCTCTCTCCTTCAACAGTTTGTCCAGGAAGCACATGTCGGTAATGCATACTTAATTGTCCCATTCCCCACCGCTGCCGTATCACGGGCCACCCACTCTGCACGGCTTCCTGTGTTTTCAGAACATCCAATGACATTGCTCTCCCATAGGAAATGGACACTCAGTATAGAGCCTATGCTGAGCAATAATTTCCTGGGGGGGGGGGGGGGCGCAATGACATCATATGTTTTGAAACAGGCAGCAGTGCAGAGTGGTGGCCCGGTGTAGCAGGCCAGATTAACCCCCGTCCAGATTATACCTGCGTATAGTTTGGCCTAGGCCAGAGTATACTCCTGGGTTTTAAATTGGACTAGGCCAGAGTTTACCACGGGGTATAAAATAGCCTAGGCTAAACTATACCCCTCCAGGCCAGAATATACTTCGGGATATAAAATAGCCTAGGCCAGAGTATACCCCGTGGTATAAAATAGCCTAGGCCAAACTATATCCGGTGTGTAAAATAGCCTAGACCAAACTATACCCCGGGGTGTAACATAGCCTAGGCCAAACTATACCCGGGATGTAACATAGCCTAGGCCAGAGTATATCCATCTAATGTCGAACCAGGCCACAGTATACCCCAAAGGATAAACTATATACCTGGGGGTGTAAAACAGCCTAGGACATGCTATATCTCTCAGGCCATAATGTTATTACTTCACTGGTTTTCTCACCCCTGGCCCAGGCCATAGTATACCCCAGGGGATACATTTTCATACCCAGGGGTGTAAAATAGCCTAGGCCATGCTATAAACCAGGGTATAATCTAGCCCAGGTCACAATATACCTCAGAGAAAAAACTCAATATTTGTGGTTGTAAAACAGTTTAGGCCAGACTATATCCCTCCAAGTTTTAACTGGTTTTCTCAGTTCTGGCCCAGGCTACAGTATACGCCAGGGAATATATTATATACCAGGGGGTGTAAAATAGCCTAGGCCAGAACATATCCCTCCAGGCCATCAGGTTATCACTTCACTGGTTTGCTCACTTTATCTCTAATTTGTTGATTTTGTTTTTAATCATACTTGGCCACACAGGAGGTTTTATGGGCTGCGCAAGATTTTACGGTTGTTGCGCAGAAATCATTATTAGACGCAAGTGCCTTGATACATCTTGCTTAATTTATTCCGAAATTTATGCAGTTCACACTGCATTTTTGCAGTTGTTTTTTTCATCCTTTGTTTGCAAAGAAAAAAAGAATTCAAAATGGATCAAAACACATCTTTTTTTAGCGTACACAAAAACACGGTCAATCACGTTTTTTGTGTACGCTAAAAAAACGGATGCATTTTCATCCCTTTTGATCTGTTTTTTTATTATTGAAGTTAATGGAAAAACTGATCAAAACTGAAACACACAAACGCTTCCTTTTTTTCATCCATTTTTAAAAAAACGGATGGGGAAAAAAAACGGACTGCAAAAACACAGTGTGAACCCAGCCTAAAACCGCTAGGGTAGGATTTGGTGCAAAAAAACTAAAAAAATATGCACATGATAAATCAAATGAAAGCTAGTTAATAGCCCCCCCCCCCCGCAAACGCTGAAAAAAGGTGCAGGTATTGGAAACTGTGGAAACTGACGCAAAATAGTGCAAAGCCCTAAATAAATCTTGCACAGATATTAAATCTTGCACAGAAAATGAAAGGTGGAATCTGATTGGTTGCTAGGGGCAACTGAGCCAGTTTCTCTTTACACCATGTTTGATAGATCTCCGCCATATGTGTTTAGATTTTTAAGATTTCCATCAATAGCTTCTCACTTTTCTCACAGACAAAGCCGAATACCCCCCAAAATGTTGAAAAATTAAGTATTTCTTGTGTATATCACTCAATGCTACTGATATCATAGGGGTATAAAATGGCCTGAGGGGGAATGAATTGGCCTTGGCCAAAATATACCCCGGGGTTTAATCTATCCTAGGCAAAAATATACCCAGGGTACAATCTAGCCTAGGCCATTTTAACTCTGGGTATAGTCTGAGCTGGGGGTATGTTGGGGGTCCAGCCTGTTACACCGGGATTCGGCAGCAGTGGGGATGACATGTCCCCCACAGCCCCAACAGCCTGACCAAGTATTCATTTTTTTATGGACAACCTCTTTTAGTACCAGTCTTTCTTTTACTTTATTTATGTTGTTTTCTTGATTTTATGTTACATTCTGTAGATATACATCCTATACAGTAACCCCTTTTTACCACGCTCTGGAATCAAGGGCACTTTAAAAACAAATAATAATATTACACTAAGAATTCCCTCACAGACTTATACTAAGAATCTAAGAATACAGGTTAAAACCCGTAATAGAAGTTTCTTTGTCACCCAAACAGGGGTTTCAATAGGCATTTAGATTTGGGGCCAGTGACCCAGATAGGAAAGTCACTACTTTAAATATTTTGCCTTCCTACATGATGCATACAGGGCTTATTTTGCCATCCCCTGCTGTTGAACAGGAAGCAGCAAGAACAGGGGCAGCACCTGATGAATCAGGGTCTGTCTGGCCTCCGGGTGCAGCGTCTGGCTCCTAAGGAGTGCTCACAGTTAAATAATACATCACTGTTATTGGCAGAAATAGGAGCCATTGGCTCCCTAGCCTGCCACAGTACACTTGTGGCTGCAGACAGCTTTCTATCTCTGGCCACAAGAGCCTGCTCCCTCCCCCAGCTCTGGCATGTGAAGACAAAAGTCAGAAGATTGCAGCACGGCAAATCAGGTATTTTTTTTTTTTACATTGTTGGGGGACATAACCACCAGAGGGATGCCTACATGGGGAGAGGGATGCCTACTTTGAGGAGATGTTTACATGGGAGGGATGCTGCCTACTTGAGGGCTGCCTACATGGGGGGATGTTTACATAGGGAGGGGGCTGCCAACATAGGGGGAATTTAGAATCTGGATGGAGCTGCTTACACGGGGAGATATTTAGATGGGGATGTCTACATGAGTTAATGTCTACATGGGGGAGGATGTCTACATGAGGATTGCATTCATGTAGAAAATGAAAACTAAGGGAGGGCAGGCAACTGATCAGGGGGATTACCAACAGGGGAGAGGTCTACACAGGGACCATCTATATTTGTTTTTGGATAATACCAAACTACCAAAAGGACTACCTACAGGGGGTTATCTACATTGTGAATAGGCTTTACTGGGGGGGGGGGGGGTTATTACCAGGGGTATACTAACTGCAGCATGGGGGGTTGGTTGCTACATGGAAGATACTAGCTGCTGGGCGCCAATTTTGTGGTTTACAGCTAGTGATGGTAATGTTGTCAAGCCAGTGCTAGTCCAGCACACCGGTGTGGCGTTAATACCTGCCCTTGTATATGGTGGGTAGTGTTCTCCAAATGGTCAGTAACCTGACGGATTGTTGCGGGTGCCTTGGGCTCCCGTCACGGCAGTCCTCAGTGGTGATTGACCCACCCAGACTGTCTTTACCGCCACCCACAAAGGGGGGAAAAATAATCCAAGGTGTGCGGTGGTGTGTGTATAGGTGCAAACAGAGGACAGAGGATGTGTGTTGTATAAAAATATTTTATTCTACAGCTTTACTGTAGAACTTTGCAGGTTATAGTACATGGTTTCACAAGTAAATAAGCTTGACACACTTGAATGCTTGATCTTAGTGCTTGAGGGAGGTGCTTGAGAGAAGTAAGAGAGGTAGTTGTAGCAGTGTTTGTAGAGTGGAGTAGAGCAGTTTGGACTAGAGGAGTTTGCCAGAGAAGCCCTAACCCAGTGTAGCTTTGTACTTTGCTGGAACTTCTAGTAGATATCTTGAGTGAAGTGATACTCATACTCATGTTTAGACACTGTCTGACCGCCTTCTGCCATCTGGTAGTGTAGAACCCATCCCAGTAGGGTAGTACGAGCCCAGGTGTGGTTATCTGGGTATAGCTAGGTGTCCAAGCCTTCCCGATTACCTGTGCTGCGCAGTAGGATACGCAGACCTTGTATACTGGTTACTTTGTTCTACTGAGGCTAGTTCCTATCTTGTTCAGGATACTGCCCTGCTCTGTTTAGACATGTTCGTGGTGTGAGTCAGGGAGTTCCTTGATGACTACTCTCCCTGTTTTGTTCCTAGAACTGTGTTGGTGTCTAGATGCATCTGTTCACACTCATGGCTAGACTAAACTGCACTGAACTGTTGTCCCTGACAGGGGTTCTGGCATCAGCCAGGCCCTGGCGTAGCTTCTGCAGGAACTGTTTGCTTTTGTGTCCTTTCTCTCTGGATAAGACTATCTGGATAAGACTGACTGTACTTCATCCACCAGTAAAACTCCTCCTTCTGTATGCCTGCCTGTAAATGGAAGAGTGGTGGGGATGAGTGTCCGCAGGAGAAAGAAGAGAGATTGTGGTATCCAAGATGTCACTGTTATCTGTACATGCACTTATGTATTGCACAGCTGTAGTGAACAAGGGGTTATTGTTTGTTGAGCACCAATGAGAGCTGTTCTTTCTTTTCACCTATCTCTATGCTCCTTTTCTCTTTATGCTATGCCCTGCTGCTATACTCCGCAGTATAGATGGTGCTAACAGGCAGGAACCGGGGCAGCTGTAGGATAATGTGGTCACAGTGTAGGCACGAGGGTGATACAGCTGGAAACCGGGCTCCTGACCATGCGGGAATACTGGGAAAGCGATTCTTCGTTGTCCTTAGTCAGGGCACCAATTATCACACCAATGCCAAGGTTCAGAAACAACGGTAGTTGTATATTTATTGTAACAGTGGTAACTAGTAGCAACAGTCTCTCCGGATGCAACCGGGAATAAGGCAATCTTGAATAAAGCAGAGTAATGGGTGATGCTGCAATAGGCTTTGAGAGTAGCGTGCTGAATGATGGGAGTAGTAGTGATACTGAAGTTGAGATGCTGGGTGGAAGGAGACTTGAATGAAATACTTGCTGTTGATGATTAGAGAAGATGACGATGAGAGGAACTGAAGAATGACTGAAGAATCGACACCCAGATGAGAATCTTGAGACTTGAGACAGGAACACAGCCAGTGGACTGGAGCAGCAGAGCACACGCAGGCCTCTCTCTTAGCAGGGAGAGAGGACAGACACACAACCTATTCCCTTGATGGTAGGGAATAGACTGAGGTAGAACAGGAAGTCACATGGTAACCCCAGCCAAAAGCTCGATGACCATTGGAGTTACCATAGAAGCAGGGCACAGTCACGTGACATCCAGCCATTGCATCATCACACCATTAGGCATATACAGAGAAATATACATGAGAAGTACCATACTTGACCACTAGGAGGTGACATAATACCATTAGACACTGATACCTGAATATACATGCAATAAATGAATGAAATAGCCGACCTGAATACTGCAGGGGTGACACAATACACGCAGTTTGCAGTGGACCATAGCTTTCCAGAACAGAACTGGTTATAATAAAAGTATGAGCATAAGAAGGGCTGTTCTGGGACACTGCATTTACACTTTCTTCTCCACCACTTACAGGGGAAAGAACACCTCCTGTAGGAAGTTACATGGGGAGAGGAAGTGCACGCCCACACTTAGTGAGTCTTACCCAAGTCTTGGAGGAGACAGGACGCAAGACAAAACAGTCACTGCTGTAGTACAGCTGGGCCCTGGCTCTGCCAGGTCCCCCCTCCAGTCGGTCCAGTGTAGTCTAGTGTGTGGTAGTGGATAGATGCACATGACACAGAGACTTTTTCTTCAAAAGCTACACCTATTCCTAGTATGCAGTGCTAAGCTACTCGCAGGGCCGATTCTATCTTTTCTGCTGCCTGAGGCGAAAATTAAAATGGTGCACCCTTCTCCCTTTGATAATAGAATTAATTGAGTAGCAACTATTCAGCAGCATATGTGGATACATATGTTCACTGTAGTATATTAGTGGAGGAGGTTGTATATAGCAGCACATTTGGATATATATGTACACTGGGGCATAGTGGTGGAGGTGGTAGATAGTAGCACATGTTTGTGTACACTGTGTACAATATATACCCACATGTTCTGCTATCTACCACCTCCACCGGTTTGCCCCAGTGTACATATATTTCCACATGTGTTGCTATATACCGCCTCCTCCACTAGGCCCCAGTGTACATATATATCCACATGTGCTGCTATCTACCACCTCCACCACTATGCCCCAGTGTACATATATACCCACATGTGTTGCTATATACCACCTCCACCCAGGGGCATACCTAATGTCTCATGGGCCCTGATGCAAGGGGTCAACTTGCCCCCCCCCCGCCGGAACGAACACACACAGTGCCACGTCGCACCAAACATATCCCCCGTACAGGAATGTGATAATTTAGTATTGACAATTCTGTACACAAATTCACCTCATTTTTTTATAGGGAAAATGGGGGGTGATTTCAGTTATTACTATGGGTGGGATTTATTAATATTTCAAAGAATGTTTTCAATATTTTTATACACTTTTTTTTAGTTGATTGTGCATACTGATTAATGCAGTACTCAGGTTACCCAGTAGATGTTGGGTGCGGTAGTGTATATTGCATGGTACATACAGCAGGTTATTCAGGAGATGTTGGGTGCATTAGTGTATACTATATGTTACAAACAGCAGGTTATTCAGGAGATTTTGGGTGCAGTAGTGTATACTATACATTACATACAGCAGATTATCCAGGAGATGCTGGGTGCAGTAATGTATAGTATTACATGTATAGTATAATGTATAGTATTACATGTTATATACAGCAGGTTATCCAGGATATGTTGGGTGCAGTAGTATATACTGTTACATGGTATATACAGCAGGTTACAAAGGAGATGTTGGGTGCAGTAGTGTATGTTACATCTTATATACAGCAGGTTATCCAGGAGATGTTGGGTGCAGTAGTGTATAGTGTTACATGTTATATACAGAAGGTTATCCAGGAGATGTTGGGTGCAGTAGTATATAGTGTTACATGGTATGTATACAGCAGGTTATCCAGGAGATGTTGGGTGCAGTAGTATATAGTGTTACATGGTATATACAGCAGGTTACAATGAAGATGTGTTGGGTGCAGTAGTATATAGTCTTACATGGTATATACAGCAGGTTACAATGGAGATGTTGGGTGCAGTAGTGTATGTTACATGTTATATACAGCAGGTTATCCAGGAGATGTTGGGTGCAGTAGTATATAGTGTTACATGGTATATACAGCAGGTTACAATGGAGATGTTGGGTGCAGTAGTATATAGTGTTACATGGTATATACAGCAGGTTACAATGGAGATGTTGCGTGCAGTAGTGTATGTTACATGTTATATACAGCATGTTATCTATGAGTCTCCTGGATAACCTGCTGTATATAAGACGTAATATATATATATATATATATATATATATATATATATATATAATATATATACTCCCACCCTCAACTAAATGATAAAAAAAATAATAATCATTTATAATAATGAAGAAAATATATATATTTTCTCTTTAATAAAATAATGTTTTCTTCCCTTAACTTAATGATAAAATGAATAAATAAATATTAGTTAATAATCATAAAAAAGATATATTTTCTCTCCTTAACTAAAGCTGCTGCCTGTTACTATACAGTCAAGCAGAGGCAACAGGTTTAGTGGCTCCAAAACTTCTTCCCCACACAATCACAGACAGTCCCACTAGCTGCAGCTCAGCAGGAGCCAGCAGCAGCAGCAGATCTAGTGACACTGTGCCATTGTCACTGCTGCTGGCTTTTCTTTGTCTGGCCACCTACCCCCTGCTGGGCCCTTCAAACCCACTGCTCTCATCATGGAATAGAGATGAATTGAGGCCAAAGCTCCACCTCCTCTTCTTCCTCCCCGTCGGGCTTCTGGTGACGTTATCATGCAGCACAGTGAGTTTCCCCAAATTTCCGGTCCTGGTGCTGCAGACTGCCTATGCGGGGCTAGGGGGTCGGCTGGGTGCTGTGGGATTTTATTTTTAGTGAGGGGTGGCAGGTGGAGAGCAGGCTTCCTCCGGCGGGCCCCCTTTCACTTCTTTTCACCCATGGCTGCATGGATGGGACAAAGAGAGGTGGCGGGGGCGCGGGCGGGCCCCCTAAGATGCCCCAGACTGGGATATATACTGGGGTATAGCAGTGGAGAGGGGGCCTAAGTCCAGCACAGGCAGGAGGAGGAGCACACACTGACAGGATACAACGTGCTGGAGGAGCTGGCTTTGGTGTCTGCTGCTGTTATCAGTCTGCATCCTCTACATCACCAGGATCAGGATAAAGCTGTCACAAAGACAATTGATGTGCCCTCTCCTGTGTGTCCTCTCCTATCTGCACACTGCACTGTCTGTACGGGCTCTGACTGAGTAGGCTCCGGCTTCCACCTGGATAGCTCCCAAGCTCTGAGAACTGTTCCCCCCTTCAGCCACCCCCTGGACCTGATCACCCCCTGCTCCAGACAGTCCCCTGCACCTAACCTACAAACAGCCATCAGCCTCACCCTTCCCTTGGTTATACTCACTAGGACTGGGTTGGAGGAGGGACCGAGTGTGGAGCCGTTGTGGCCGTCTGTCCAGGCTCTTACCCAATCCTTAGAAAGACTGCTGGGTGACGTCACATGTAGCCCGGTAGTTCGTGGGGAGGGTTGTATAGGTCTGGCCAGGAACTGAGCACTGTAAGGAGGCCGGGGCTGCTGTCATTTTGGCAAAGTTAAACTTAACTAAAATGACAGTGGCAGGGAAGACTCTGCCACCCCTGCAGGACCACAGAATCTGCCGGCTGAGACGGAATCCTCATTCCGTCTCATGGCAGAAGCGGCCCTGGCTGCTCGGGAGAGGACAAGTCAGAGAACACCCTAATTCACGCCATGAACCTTTTCTAAAAGACCAGGACAGTTTTGTAAAACAAGAGGAACTGATCTGGATAGAGCAAAGTTGCTACAAGCCTACGTACTCTATCTCGCAGCGCAGGTGTAACCAGGTAAACTTGGCCACCTTGCTCAACTCAGGTAACAAGGTCTGGGGCTTGTGTCACCCTAATAGGACAGGTCACCCGACACTGTAGGGCAACAGGTGGTACAGCGACAACAATGGTCGAAACACGAGCACAAGTATCTTTCTACTTTCAAGTATTCTTTAGTATTCTACTTCTTCTTCTAAAGTTCCGGCAGAGCACATTTCTACCTTGGTTTGGGACTCTTCGCACAAACTCCTCTTTGCTACTTGGAATTTGCAGCACAAACTCCTCTCTACTGTTCTCAGCTCACTCTACTTCTCAGCATGCAACCAAGTAAGCTCAGCTCTTCTACTCTAAAGGCTCTTAGCGCAGATTCTGTTCTGTCGCGTCTACAAAGTATTCTCACAGTAAAGAAGATTCTATTTATGACAACAGGACTCAGGCACCTACACAGTCACTACTATATCATTGGGTCATGTCCCCTTTCGGTGGGTGGCGGTACCAATAGTCCGAGTGGGTCACAACTCCACTCCGGACCACTGTGATAGGTACGCAAGGGACCCCCTCACAGCCCATCAGGTCACCGACCACAGGGGAAAGGGTATAGCTCGCCACCTTAAACTAAAAGCAGGTGTGCCTCCATACCTGTGTGCCCAACTGGCACTGGCATCACAACAGTACAACCACTGGCTGAGCTATACTCCGACCAACCACCACAGAAGTGGCGTCATACGGTACCATCTAGCAAGTGACCGGTCGAGCATACACCACAAGATGATAGGTAGATAAGAAAAGGGCACCTCCTATTGGCCGGCATGGAACACATGGTTCAGATAAAACATTAACCCATGACTTACTTCACCTGTGCAATACAGGATACAAAACACTTGAACCTAGTGGGAAAACTGTAAATACCTCATCCACCACTTAACCTGGGAGAAAAGAAGCTTCCTACACCCAACCTTCTGGCTTCAGACACGACAGCTGAAGGGCACACTCGGAATAAAAAGATGTCTCAAGTAGTAATGAGACAAGAATTAATTGTGAGAGGATCTATAACCTATATCCCGAATTGATCCCCCCCATCCTCTTTCTCTTTCCTGATTCCCATACACACGACGATCAGCGTTCTACACACAGAGACAGCTTCTTATCTTCTTTGACAGCAAAGATCCCTTTTATTTGGTTTGTTTTTCGGATTTGAGGCTAATGTAAAAAAATAAAAGAAGTTAAACTGAACGTCAGACTTGTCTCCTATCACATCGTTTTAAGATGTGACACGATGACAGGACATTGCTGAGCCCAGGAGCTTAATGTAACTAGGCGGAATGTTTAAAACATTTATCTGTCAGAGGCGATATGTGGCGACGCCAGACCCAAATCTGGAAAGGAAGTTAAAGAACTCGCCGTGCACGGGATGTTTGTGTAATTAAATGACAAGACCAATTAACCAGAGAGGCAGCTCCATCCTGTTAATTGTATATAGATGTAACAAAAAAGAAACAAACAAATTACAATAACGATTTCTCGTGTCTCCCCGCCTTCAGGCAGCAGACAAAATCCTAAAATGATAATCTTCCTAAATCCTCAGCAGTTTCACAGCCTGATTCTGGTCCATACAGAACTTATTGTTTGGGAAATTATGTGAAAAGAGAAAATACAAAGCCATTCCTGATACAAAAATTAACCCTTTGCCACCCCACAAAGTTCGATGTTTGGCCTACTTTTTTTCCTCCACAGTTTCTAAGACCCATTATTTTTCCACCTACATAGGCACGGGAGGATTTTTATTTACTTATTTATTTTTTTGAGAAACAAGTTGTTCTTTTTAACTGGTAAGGCTAGGTTCACACTGCGTTTTCAGCATCCGTTTAACGCATCCGTTTTTTGCAAAAAACGCATGAAAAACGGATTGCAAAAAACGGATTCATTTGTGTGCATCCGTTTTTTCATTGACTTCCATTATAAAAAAAAACGGATCCGTTTTTTTTGGCGGACCAAAACGGACCAAAAAACGTTGCTGACCCTATTTTTCTGGACGTTAAAAAAAACGGATCTGTTAAACGGATGCTGAAAACGCAGTGTGAACCTAGCCTAACCTTTTATTTTACAATATAATGCATTACAAAGCGAGAAAATAATTCTTCTGAAGAAGTCACTGTTGTCTGACAAAAATACACTTTAACAGGCAGCGAGTGTGGATCTGATGTGCTACACAACCGGCTTGGATTCGGGCCACACCAGGGAGCAGAGTCTAAGTGCCTTCTAGGTCTTCATTCTTTATCCCGCTTCAAGATGCAGAAGCTGGACTTAGAGGGTACCAGGTCACTTCCCAAGCGTGGCCCTGGTGTGAGCATGGGGGAATAGTATGTGTGGTCAGCAAGCTGGGTTGGGAGGAGAGTTAATGCAGTACCAGGGATGAGACAGGTGGTGTTAGTCAGACATAAAAAGGATCAGGGAAGGTGGCTTCAGAGGCAGGTCAGATAATCAACAACAGAATAAGCACATGGTACAGACAGGGCTTAGGCAGAATGTGTAATTCAAAAAACAGGCACAGGTCAGAATGTTCAGGAAAACAGTAGAATACAAGACCTTTTGCTTGGATTGCTAGAATTCAACAATGCTCAGGGAGGTTAGGGGCTGCTGAAGCTGGTTTTAATAGGAATAGGTGGCTCTGGATTAAAAGGGAGCAGTAGCAGGTGGAAACAAGCCGCCTCTACAAATCCAGAGTGGTTGGCTGCCTACACACCCTAGTGGCACAAGGTGTCAACAGAGCAAAAGGTGGAAGATGATGCAGGGAGACATGAGCAGCCTCAGGACGAACATGGAGCACAGCAGAGGAGCTAACAGAAAAGTGCTGTCACCGGTGAGTCTCATCCGGCAGTGTTGCACACACAGTATAACATTAATATTGGTAAGAAAAATTTCTATGCATGAGAATACTGTATTTTTACAAATTACAGTTACCAAATAAAACCAGTGCAGTAACCTGGGGTTGATGTTTTGTTTGGGCACTTGTCACAGTGGTAGTACAGGTCCCAGAGCTGATCAACTTTGTTTATTTAACCCCTCAAGGTTCCCTGAGTAGGTTGAGCAAGTTTCAATGGAGTTAGTCAGTTTAAACACTATGCTCGACTGCGGATCAATCCTTGATAGGTGAGCCTGAGTATCTGTAGGCAAAGCATAGGCAAGGTTTTCCCAGGTGACAGTTACCCCATCTCTGCGGTGACACCCAACAGAGATACGTTTTGGCAGGTGGAATGAGGGCATAGTGGCACACCTGTACTGGGACACTACACCAGTATACAAGGAGCAAACACCATCCCCATGCCTATTATCACCAGTTACTGACCAAATCCATTACATGAAGTCCAACATAAGTATTAATGCCATACATGGCCAAATAGTACTGCAACATAATGACCACTACCACATAATGACTAATGGTCATGAAATCCACTATACAAATACTATTATTCCTTCCTTACATTGTCCCTCAAACAGAAGGTAAATACCAGGTGTACACAGGCTCTGTACACTGTATAATTACAGTGCAGTTGCATCCAGTGACTCACATAGAGAGTCTTCTCTGATTAGAGTTGTTCACATTTCCTTTCTTTCTCTATTCAACCCATGTCTGCCACCATGAGGACATCTCCTGGTGATGACTCCAGGCAGAATCTGCCAGACAAAAATACCCCTTATCAATATTGCTCCACACAGTAACAGTGCCTACTTTGTGCCACTATGAAGTATTTTGATCCTTTTCTGCTCCTATAATAGTAGTAAGGTCCCTACACTGTGCCCCTTTATAGTAGTTAGGTCCCCCACACTGTGCTCCTATACAGTAGTTACACGTCTTCTGTACCCATGTATAGTATATAAGCCCCATCTTTGCCCATGCATAGTATTAGGACCCCCACACTGCATTCATGTAAAAAAAAGTCCCTGCTGTTCCTCTGTGAACTCTGGGCACAGACCCACTTCCCCTGATGGGTTTGCTAACCCTGAGATGATATTGATAATATTCTAATACAAATCTCAGTGACAGACTGGCCCTCCCTATATTTTGTACCCAGAGAGTTAAAAAGTAAAGTTTTATTCCTCAAATGAACCTGGAGCCGTGTGTTCTTTTGCTGTCTGCCAGTATTTATGAGTCAGATATTTATTTCAATGGGATTTTAATATCTCTCATTAATCATACTTTTTTGGTTATCTATCGCTCTTTTAATCAGCCACTGATACAAGGTAACATGTACCATATATGTCGGGGGTTGGGAAATCAGACCCCTTTTTATGTAATGACCCTATCGTCCACATTTTAAGGGTTGCTCTACTAAATTGGGGGAGTTTCAGCAGCATTTCCGCCACTTGGGTGTTAGCCACTAAAGCGTATCAAGCGACTGAGAGCCGTGTGTAATTAATTCATCTGTCCTTGTTAGAGAAGCTTGTGACTTCTGCAGATTGCATCTTAATTTGCTTTCCCTCATCAACCAACACAGGACCCAGCAGCTTCAACACCAGAATACAGGATGATAAAATACAGTCCGTCAGCAGGAGTCAATGGAATTGGGGAGCAGCACTGATAGGGTGGGATTTTTTTTTTCAGGCTGCACATATTTATTTATAACATGGTGGATAAGTATAGGGATCTGAGTGTGTTGATGAATCTTATATGTACTGTATGCAAAGTCTCTCAGTCTTCTGCGGTGTATGATTTCCTGAATTCGGCCATGTGTGTTTTGCTGTGGTAATTGCACCTGCTGCTGGGGCCCTCTCTGTCTCTATGTACTGTACAGAATAAATAATGTCCTGATGATGCCCTGAACTGTGCAAAATTGCTGTAGAAATGCCACAATTTTTGGCAAATCATGGCATAACTGTAGCCAGGAGACATTTCACCACTAAAAGTATCAGTCTTTTTGGGTGGCCATAGAGCTCAGGGCCCCGGGCTACTGCCTGAAATTGACCTATTATAATCTGCTACTGGCCCTATCTAAGGGTAGCATGAACTAGTGATGTATCACATTGCTCTGTGCAGCTGATTCTGAGATCTCCACCTGAATATTGAGGACACACTACAGTAGTCCTCATTATGTCCATGTGCTCAGTAGTCTTCGATATTCTTGAGCACTAGCTTCCTCTGAACACCAGCGCTGATTGGCGGTTGTCTATCTATACTGTGTATAAACAGAATAAAAGACAGCGCTCCATAGCATAATTCTGACAGGTAACAAAGGTGAGTAAATAATGGAGGTTGTCACCTAGTCGAGTTGTGCTAACTGCAAGGCACAACTCTTAAATAAGCATGCAATAAGGACCGCTGCCACTCCCATATGATCCTCACAGGAACAAATATACGACAATACACATCAGCGCAGGTCATGAAACTTGATAAAGAGACCAGACCGGTCTCAAAACGTGCTGTGTCTGATTAATAAATGTGGCTATTTATTTTAACCTTATGGTAAACATTTTTTTCATTTCCATTGGACCTGCACTCAGCTGACCCATACTTGGAGAGGAGGTGTATTGTCTTATACTGTGTATAGGCAGACAGCTGTCAGTCACCAACTGGAGGGTAGGGAAAGTGACACGGCACAAAGCCCATTCTCCTGCACATGAGAAGAACAGAGGAACAGAATGATCTCTAAGTACAGTAATACATTGTTATTTTCAGGATTTCTGTCACTAGTTTATGGTGCCTTCATATAAGGCAGCAAAAACCTAGTGACATATCGACTGACTTCACTGTAATATCTGTGCAATGCCATATCCCCATTGAGGCATTCAAATTTTCTTTAAAAGGATGAATGACAGAAAATACAGAAACACTCCCACCTAGGGGCGTAGCTAGGATTCATGGGGCCCCATAGCAAAAAACTGTATGGGGCTCCCTTACACAATATATATATTATATATATATATATATATTCAGTGATATGGCAAAAAAAAATCTCTTGTGGCCAGAGGCAGAATCCTGCGTGCAGTCACAACAGTGACTGGCAGAGGAGAAAGCCAATGTCTGCTTGTTCTGTCCATCCACTGTATATAACTATAACAGCTGTATTAGGAGCCTCATGGTTATATACTAGGTGCAGGAGAAGACTACCTTCTGCTTAACCCTTTATTTACTGCAGTGTGTAAGTGACCCAGTGTTCTCTTACATGCAATACAAACAAAGGGTTAATACAGAAGACAATTAGCTCTGTCCACTACTCCTGCACTGATAATCCCTGACCTCTGCAAGAGCTCGGAGAACAGAGGTCAGAGGTTATCAGAGTAGTGAGGCAGAGAGCTAATTGTTAACCCTTTTTTTGTGTTGCAGCATGTAAGAGAACACTGGGTCACTTAAACACTGCAGTACATAAGGGGTTAAGCAAAAGGACACAGGAGGCTCTTACCTTCCCTGGGCCCCCTCCCTCCACGGGCCCCACAGCAACCGCCTTCCCTGCCTCTATGGTAGCTACGCCACTGCTCCCACCCCATGATCCCTTCTTTATGTCATGTCTCCAGCATTAAAAATCTCCAGAGGCCTTTCCATCCATGTGTAGCTAAAATGAGCAGTTCTCCCAGCCATGCAGCTGTGCATTCACAGAATAGCCCACTGTAATTTCTAGATGGTCAGGGTGACACTGTTCTGGCAAAAACAGACCATACAGGGGATGTAGTGCAACAGTGTCCCGATGACTTTGTTATTCTTACTATGTGTGAAAGCCACAGAAGTCATAAGTGATGGTGTAAAGTAGCATTATGCTATCAATTGTTCAGATAGGAATACCCCATTTAATGATTAAAGGGGTTGTCCGGCGAAAAAAATTATTCACAGAATAACACACATTAAAAAGTTATACAACTTTGTAATGTATGTTATGTCTGTGAATGGCCCCCTTCCCCGTGTTTCCCCCCACCCACGCTAGACCCGGAAGTGTGGTGCATTATACTCACCGCATGTCGTGTCGTCCACGGTCTCCGATCGTCAGCAGTGACGTCTTCTTCGTAAGTTCGGCGGATCTTCCCGAGTGCCGGCCGCCCTCTGCAGCGTCATCCGAAGCTCAGCCGCGATTGGCTGAGCATAACTGTGCTCAGCCAATCGCGGCTGAGCAGCTGATGACGTGGCCGCGTCATCAGCCGCTCAGCCGCGATTGGCTGAGCACAGTTATGCTCAGCCAATCGCGGCTGAGCGGCTGATGACGCGGCCACGTCATCAGCTGCTCAGCCGCGATTGGCTGAGCACAGTTATGCTCAGCCAATCGCGGCTGAGCTTCGGATGACGCTGCAGAGGGCGGCCAGCACTCGGGAAGATCCGCTGGCCTCCCGAAGAAGACGTCACTACTGAAGATCGGAGACCGTGGTCGGCACGTGACAGGTAATGTATAGCGCACCACACTTCCGGGTACACGGGTGGGGGTGGTGGGACACGGGGAAGGGGGCCATTCACAGACATAACATACATTACAAAGTTGTATAACTTTGTAATGTGTGTTATTCTGTGAATAATTTTTTTCGCCGGACAACCCCTTTAAGCTGCAGGGGGACAGGCGTTCAGGCTGTCATAAGACCTCAGCTGTAATTTTCTTACTGTCCTGTAGAGGGAGCTTTAGTTCTTGCAAAGATATTCAATGAAAGCCTAAAAATCGCTTCCCCTGTAGATATACTTTTCCTTTTTCTCAGTAAAAGTGTATTTGTCCGTGACATCAATATTAGTAATGTCAATGAATAAGACTTGTATGTAAATTCAGGTGTTTAAGTGTCCAGTGATCTTACTGAGCTCTCTGCCTTCTGCTACTGTTCTATTTTTCACCATTTGAGGCCAATGGGCCTTTAGAATGTGGGGTTTGTTTGTAACTGATACTGTAACAAAAAGTGCGGCATCCACATATTTTAACTTTGTCCAACAGTTTCTTGAAGGTATATGGCCAGCTATACAGTGCTTCTCTACCAACCCTAGACTAACTAGACAGTAGACAATAACTTATGAATACTGAGCTACATGCTATGCTATCTACATCAGAGACATTGCTAGAGTCTTAAAGTGAATCCGTCAGCTGTAATTCACATGACTAAGGGATAACCTAGATTCATTGTGGCATAACACCAACCTCCAATCCTTCTCCATTGCTATGGCCCCGGGCGCTGGATACTGGTGTTGAACCAGCCGGTGGGCTCTGGTGTTTTAGGGTGACTTGTCATGGTGGCCAGGAGTGGTAATACCCACACCCGCACAGATGGGCACCAAACCCTTGGTTAGGACTAGTGTCCCACTTAAACAGAAACTTAAAATTTACTTGAGGAAAAATAGACTTTCAGTGCAAACAGTTCAGATCAACAGTGCTGAGAGTACTCAGTACAAAAAAAAATATATCAACTAGAAGAAGGTAACCTGAGGTAGAACAGTGGAAGTTGAGTAGAAAAATAGACAGTAGACAGGGGCCGGATAGGAGCCCTCACCCAATTAGTATAAATACTCTGCCGGGATGTATGCTAAGTGTTTCTTGATAGAATCTTTATACTCATGTTTAGATAAGTCTCAGTTATCTCATCTGACCGCTTTCCACCTATTCAGTCTCAGTGACCACCCTGGTAGGTAGTACGAGTCCCAGGTCTCTGTCTCTGGGTGGAGCTAACTAGTGGAAGTTTTCCCACATAGTCGAGCATTGTCAGTAGAGAGTGGCTGGCTTGCACCGTTCTCTACTGTGATCCAATCCCTCTTCCTGTGCTTCTAGGGGGTGACTGTCCAGAAGTTTAGATCCATGGCATGGGTAGTCATACGTGGGAAGTCATACTGCAGTTCTGTTCCTCACATCCCTCAGCGATAATAGTATAATAATAATTACCTTGGTGCAGGCATCCCATAAAGCTGTGTTCACACGTTCAGTTTTTTATTGCAATTACTGAACACAAAGTCAGTAAGTTAAAAAGAGGAGAAGCCTCAGGTTTTATCACATACATGTGAATGCCTGCCTCTGAAACCACACATGCCAGGACTTTCGGCAACATTGCGTGGCTATGGTAACCACATGGAGAAGTGGCCACAGTCTTTCATTTATGTGTTGTCAATTTGCCATCCATTTCTGGTTTTGTATTTAATAATTGAAATAAAAAACCTGAATGTGTGAACACACCCTAAACATTTACTGGGTCCTTTTTATTGCCAGGTAAGAGAATTGCACATTAGCTATACAGACTATTGACTGATACAATACATTTCGTCTGCAATGACACATGGTAGCAAACTATGAAGATAAAATTACTGTAAACCAGAGAGTGCCAGACATCGATGGAACCCAACGGACCCCTTTGACTTTAATGGGGTCTGTCAGCTTTCCATTATGGTGTCCATTCATTCCACAGGATTAGACCTGACCTGGCAAAACTACATGGCTAGGCAATCAAAGACATAGAGTGGCAAAGGTTTAACATTGACCTAGACTTATGTCTCTGGAAATAATGTTCTCATCACTGACAGCAAGCAGAGCAACTGAAACACAATACATATTAAGGCTTTTACACCTAGTGTGAAAATATGACAGTAAAATAGGCATAAAACACGCTCATGTTTGGAATCTAATAATGCGCTATATTAAAGGGGTTATCCAGCGCTACAAAGCATGGCCACTTTCTTTTAGAGACAACGCGACTCTTGTCTCCAATTCAAGTGCGGTTTGCAGTTAAGCTCCATTCACTTCAATGGAACTTAGCAGCAAAACCCCGCCAAGCTGGAGACAAGAGTGGGGCAGTCTCTGGAAGAAAGTGGCCATGTTTTTGTAATGCTGGATAACCCTTTAAATATTTTTATTCAGTGAAAGGCTATGTTCTCACTTCGGGGAAATATTGGCGGCAGGCGTCTGTCTCCTTAAATAGAAAGCCGCTTTCCCCAATATTATTATGCAGTGCGATCATAGCCTATGAAAAAAATTACATTTACAGTGGGGAAAAAAAAGTATTTAGTCAGTCACCAATAGTGCAAGTTCTCCCACTTAAAGATGAGAGGCGTCTGTAATTTACATCATAGGTAGACCTCAACTATGAGAGACAAAATGAGAAAACAAATCCAGAAAATCACATTGTCTGATTTTGTAAGAATTTATTTGCAAATTATGGTGGAAAATAAGTTTTTGGTCACCTACAAACAATCAAGATTTCTGGCTCTCACAGACCTGTAACTTCTTCTTTAAGAGTCTCCTCTTTCCTCCACTCATTACCTGTAGTAATGGCACCTGTTTAAACTTGTTATCAGTATAAAAAGACACCTGTGCACACCCTCAAACAGTCAGACTCCAAACTCCACTATGGTGAAGACCAAAGAGCTGTCAAAGGACACCAGAAACAAAATTGTTGCCCTGCACCAGGCTGGGAAGACTGAATCTGCAATAGGCAACCAGCTTGGAGTGAAGAAATCAACTGTGGGAGCAATAATTAGAAAATGGAAGACATACAAGACCACTGATAATCTCCCTCGATCTGGGGCTCCACGCAAAATCTCACCCTGTGGGGTCAAAATGATCATAAGAACGGTGAGCAAAAATCCCAGAACCACGCGGGGGGACCTAGTGAATGAACTGCAGAGAGCTGGGACCAATGTAACAAAGCCTACCATCTGTAAGACACTACGCCGCCAGGGACTCAGATCCTGCAGTGCCAGACGTGTCCCACTGCTTAAGCCAGTACATGTCCGGGCCTGTCTGAAGTTTGCTAGAGAGCATTTGGATGATCCAGAAGAGTATTGGGAGAATGTCCTATGGTCTGATGAAATCAAAGTGCAACTGTTTGGTAGAAACACAACTTGTCATGTTTGGAGGAAAAATAATACTGAGTTACATCCATCAAACACCATACCTACTGTAAAGCATGGGGGTGGAAACATCATGCTTTGGGGCTGTTTCTCTGCAAAGGGGCCAGGACGACTGATCCGGGTACAAGAAAGAATGAATGGGGCCATGTATCGTGAGATTTTGAGTGCAAACCTCCTTTCATCAGCAAGGGCATTGAAGATGAAGTCTTTCAACATGACAATGTTCCAAAGCACACCACCAGGGCAACGAAAGAGTGGCTTCGTAAGAAGCATTTCAAGGTCCTGGAGTGGCCTAGCCAGTCTCCAGATATCAACCCTATAAAAAACCTTTGGAGGGAGTTGAAAGTCTGTGTTGCCAAGCGACAGCCCCAAAACATCACTGCTCTAGAGGAGATCTGCATGGAGGAATGGGCCAACATACCAACAACAGTGTGTGCCAACCTTGTGAAGACTTACAGAAAACGTTTGACCTCTGTCATTACCAACAAAGGATATATAACCCCTTAGTGACCGCCGATACGGCTTTCTACGGCGGTCACTAATGGTCCTTATTCTGCTGCCATCAGCTTTTTACGGCGATGGCAGAGAATAAGTCTGCGGGCCCGGCCCCCCCCCCCCCCTTACCGACGATCGCCGCTATTAACGTTATAGCGGCGACCGTCGGTAAAGGAGATTACCGGTGCCGCCGCCGCCGCCTTTCATCTCCCCCCGCCGTGAATCTTAGCGGGGGGAGATGAAATAAGTGTCCCCCAGACCTCAGATCAGCCCCCCTAGTGCCCCAATAACTAACCCCCCTCCCCCGGCGGCCATCATTTCCAAGATGGCCGCCGCCATCGCTGTGAACCGACTAATGTCGGTTCACAGCGATGTAAAAGTTAAAATGAATGAAAGCCCCATGCTCTCCGCCACCGGAGGTAGCGGAGAGCATGGGGCAGTCATCGGGGACCCCCCTGATTACCCCCTGACACCCCAGATTACCTATAAGCACTTCAGTTTATCAGTAACAATCCCAGATTGTCTGTAACCCTTCCAGGTTGCACATAACCCCCCAGGTTCCCCGTAATCATGCCAGATTACATGTAACCCCCCCCAGATTGCACGTAACCACCGCGCGTTGCCTCTGACCACGTCACGATGCCTCTGACCACGCCACGATGCCTCTGACCACCGCACGTCGCCTCTGACCACAGCACGTCGCCTCTGACCACCGCACGTCGCCTCTGACCACGCCACGGCGCCTCTGACCACCCCAAATTGCCAATGACCCCCTCCAGATTGCGGTGCCCATGCCAGATAACAGGTATCCACCCCAGATTGCCTATAAGAACTTCAATTTATCCGTAACCACCCCACATTGCCCGTAACCACCCCACGTTGCCCGTAACCACCCCAGATTGTCAGTAAGCACTGCAGGTTGCCCGTAACCACCCCACGTTGCCCGTAACCACCCCAGATTGTCTGTAAGCACTGCAGGTTGCCCGTAACCACCCCACGTTGCCCGTAACCACCCCAGATTGTCTGTAAGCACTGCAGGTTGCCCGTAACCACCCCACGTTGCCCGTATCCACCGCAGATTGTCTGTAAGCACTGCAGGTTGCCCGTAACGACCCCACGTTTCCTATAACCATCCCAGATTGTCTGTAAGCACAGCAGATTGCCCGTAACCAGCCCACGTTGCCTGTAACCAGCCCACGTTGCCTGTAACCAGCCCACGTTGCCTGTAACCAGCCCACGTTGCCTGTAACCACCCCACGTTGCCGTAACCACCCCACGTTGCCTGTAACCACCCCACGTTGCCCATAACCACCCCTCGTTGCCCGTAACCACCACACGTTGCCTGTAACCACCCCAGGTTGCCGTAACCACAGCAGGTTGCCCGGGACCACCCCATGTTGTCCGTAACCACCCCAGATTACCTGTAACCACCTCAGGTTGCCCATAACCACCCCTGGTTGCCCGTAACCACCCCACATTACCTGTAATCTAATTTTTTTTATTCTATTTTAGTAACTGCGCTATTCTAATAACCATTACTAGCTGCAATTTTGCTCCTGTAAATTGGCGCTCCTTCCCTTCTGAGCCCTGCTGTGTGCCCATACAGTGGTTTATGCCCACATATGGGGTACCGTTGTACTCAGGAGAACCTGCGTTACAGATTTTGGGGTACGTTTTCTCTCCTGTTCCTTGTCAAATTGAGAAATTTCAAACTAAACCAACATATTATTGGAAAAATTTTCATTTTTACTGGCCAATTTTGAATACTTTCCTCTAATACCTGTGGGGTAAAAATGGTCACCACACCCCAAGATGAATTCTTTGAGGGGTGCACTTTCCAAAATGGGGTGACTTTTGGGGGGAATCTATTCTGCTGACACTACAGGGGCTCTGCAAACGCACCTGGCGCTCAGAAACTTCTTCAGAAAAATCTGCACTGAAAATGCTAATTGGCGCTCCTTCCCTTCTGAGCCCGGCTGTGTGCCCATGCAGTGGTTTATGCCCACATATGGGGTACCGTTCTACTCAGGAGAACCTGCTTTACATATATTGGGGTGACATTTCTCTCCTGTTCCTCGAGAAATTGAGAAATTTCAAACTAAAGGAACATATTATTGGAAAAAAATCGAGTTTTTCATTTTTACTGTCCACTTTTGAATACTTTCCTCAAACACCTGTGGGGTCAAAATGCTCACCACACCCCAAAATAAACTCTTTGAGGGGTGCACTTTCTAAAATGGGGTGACTTATTGGGAGATTTTACTCTGCGGACACTACAGGGGCTCTGCAAACGCACCTGGCGCTCGGAAACTTCTTCAGCAAAATCTGCATTGAAAAAGCTAATTGGCGCTCCTTTCCTTCTGAGCCCTCCTGTGTGCCCATGCAGTGGTTTATGCCCACATATGAGGTACCTTTTCACTTAGGAGAACCTGCGTTACAAATTTTGGGATACTTTTTTCCTCTTGTTCCTCATAAAATTGAGAAATTTCAAACTAAAAGAACATAATATTGGAAAAATTTGAGTTTTTCATTTTTACTGTCTACTTTTGAATACTTTCCTCTAATACCTGTGGGGTCAAAATGGTCACCACACACCAAGATGAATACTTTGAGGGGTGCACTTTCCAAAATGGAGTGACTTATGGCGAGATTTTACTCCGCTGGCACTACAGGGGCACTGCAAACGCACCTGGCGCTCGGAAACTTCTGCAGCAAAATCTGCATTGAAAAAGCTAATTGGCGCTCCTTCCCTTCTGAGCCCTCCTGTGTGCCCATGCAGTGGTTTATGCCCACATATGGGGTACCATTGTACTCAGGGGAACCTGCATTACAAATTTTGGGGTACTTTTTTCCTCTTGTTCCTCGTGAAATTGAGAAATTTCAAACTAAACGAACATATTATTGGAAGAATTCGAGTTTTTCATTTTTACTGTCTTCTTTTGAATACTTTCCTGTAATACCTGTGGGGTCAAAATGGTCACCAGACACCAAGATGAATTCTTTGAGGGGTGCACTTTCCAAAATGGAGTGACTTATGGCGAGATTTTACTCCGCTGGCACTACAGGGGCACTGCAAACGCACCTGGCTCTCGGAAATTTCTGCTGAAAAATCTGCATTGAAAAAGCTAATTGGCGCTCCTTCCCTTCTGAGCCCTCTTGTGTGCCCATGCAGTGGTTTATGCCCACATATGGGGAACCATTGTACTCAGGGGAACCTGCGTTACAAATTTTGGGGTACTTTTTTCCTCTTGTTCCTCGTGAAATTGAGAAATTTCAAACTAAACGAACATATTATTGGAAGAATTCGAGTTTTTCATTTTTACTGTCTTCTTTTGAATACTTTCCTGTAATACCTGTGGGGTCAAAATGGTCACCACACACCAAGATGAATTCTTTGAGGGGTGTACTTTCCAAAATGGGGTGACTTATGGTGGGTTTTCTCTCTGCTGACACTACAGGGGCACTGCAAACGCACCTGGCGCTCAGAAACTTCTTCAGCAAAATTTGCATTGGAAAAGCTAATTGGCGCTCCCTTCCTTCTGAGCCCTGCTGTGTGCCCATACAGTGGTTTACGCCCACATATGGGGTACCGTTGTACTCAAGAGAACCTGCATTACAAATTTTGGGGTGCTTTTTGTCTCATATTCCTTTTGAAAATGAGAAACTTTAATCTAAACGTATATATTATTGGAAAATTAAAACTTTCAATTTTTTACTGCCTAATTGTGAATACTTTCCTCCAGCCCCTGTAGGGTTAAAATGCTCATTATACCCCTAGATTAATTCTTTAAGGTGTGTAGTTTCCAAAATGGGGTCACTTATGGGGGTTTTCAGGATACCAGACTTCTAAATCCATTTAAAAAAAGAACTGGTCCCTAAAAAAATCAGTTTCACGAAAATGTGATAATTTGCTGATACATTTCTAAGCCCCATAACACCCTAAAAAAGTAAAATATGTTTACCAAATTATGCCAGAATAAAGAAGACATATTGGTAATGTGACTTAGTAACTAATTTATGTGCTACGACTTTCTTTTTTTAGAAGCAGAGAATTTCAAAGTTCATAAAATGCAAATTTTTTCAATTTTTCATGATATTTTCATGTTTTTCACAAAAAACACACAAAATAGTGACCAAATTTTGCCACTAACATAAAGTGCCATATGTCACGAAAAAAACAATCTCAGAATCGCTAGCATACGTTAAAGCATCACTGAGCTATAAGAGCATAAAGTGAGACAGGTCAGATTTTGAAAAATTAGCCTGGTCATTAAGGCCCAAACTAGCTGCAGCACGAAGGGGATAACAAAGTATTGAGATTTTGTTACTGACCAAATACTTATTTTCCACCATAATTTGCAAATAAATTCTTACAAAATCAGACAACGTGATTTTCGGGATTTGGTTTCTCATTTTGTCTCTCATAGTTGAGGTCTACCTATGATGTCAATTACAGACGCCTCATCTTTTTAAGTGGTGGAACTTGCACTATTGGTGACTGACTAAATACTTTTTTTACCCACTGTATCCATAGACTTAGACACATTATTAGATTTCAAATTCAACCATATTTTATACCTATTTGGCTATGACTACACAATGTCTTTCTTAGGCCATTTGACGTTGTTGTTTTTACTTTTATGTTACTATGTGTGAACATAGCCTGAATATGTGTAGCTGCAGCATAGTCTTCAGGCAGTGGTCCCTGAGGCCCATATACATTTGAATAGGGGGAAATATGATTGGAACATGACTTTACTTCAGATCAATGTATTAGAGAAGTTAGATTGCAAGCTCCTGAGGCAACCCAATACTGAAGTGTGTCGTTCTGCATGGATGATAGTTCTGTATGTCTTCACCATCTTCTCAACTTCACATCACGAAAACGGGCAATAAATCTTATTATAACCTGGACACGCAAGACAGAATTGTCTCGGCACTTTGATTCCACTTCAATTGTCAAGATCTATGGGGAACGTCAGCGCTTCATAAATAATCAACCATTTATTGAAATTTCTGCTATTATATCACAGATTAGAAAGGATCTGAGATAATAATGTGGAGCTGAAGACGTCTTAGATACGACTGAGATGATTGTAAAGAAGATGCGCTTACTGTGAAACATGAGTAATAACAACACTTCCGGGGGCAGAGAACTACACCCCCCATCAGGTACTGTCTCAAGATTAGTTTTGTTACTCATCTAAGCTTATCTTGTGTTATATTGTCTGCTAAGGCTATGTACGGTATCTAAGCCATTGCCATGTCATATTATCTGCTCGTCAAAATGAATCTAAGCCTGTCAAGTTATACTGTATGCTCGGCCAGTATATCTAAGCCTATCATGTGTGATACTGCCTTTTAAGACAGTATATCTATCATATCATCTATCATATACGTATATATTAGCTCCTCTCTTCTATCCTGTGTAACACTGAGTAAAGCTGATGTATCCAACTCTTTCTTTCTGCTAAGCTGCTAATCTAAATCTATCTAAGACTACTATATATGATACTGTCTGTTGAGATGAGTTTTGATCTGCTGCCGTGACCTGGGTCACAGGGACTGGTCTTGGGCCTGCTGGTTGGTTCTGGGGTTTTGGGGAATAACACCCACCCCATGACACACAGCAACTGGAACTTGGTTAGGACAGATGTGAGGAGCAGTGTGCAGGTGCGGCAGTATAGATGACAGAGTCCCATTTTAAACAAAGTGCAAACTTTACTTAGCAAAAATATCTTTAGTGTGATAACAGTAACAAACAGTGCTCAGGTACTTATTGCAAAGATCAACAGTAGCAATGGGAATAGGAGAGTAGGTTGATAAAATAAGCTAACAGTAGAAGGTGTGAGGGACCAGATAGGAGGGACCTTTGCCTAATTAGTGAGTACTCTGCCAGGATGTGGTGAAGTGTATCTATAATATTCTGTAAAAATCCACATACTCACGTATGTGTATGAGCTCTGCATATATGACCCCCTTCTGCCCCTCAGCGTCGGGTTTCCATCCTAATGGGGTAGTACGATTCCCTGGTCTCTGTCACTGGGTGGAGCTAGCTAGTAGTATCCTTCCTACTTAGCCGAGTGTAAGTCAGTTGAGAGCGTCTGAACTTGCACTGTGCTCTACTGGGGTACAGCCTTTATAGTCCTTTCCCTTCTTTAGGTGGTTGACTGCCCTGAAACTAGAAAAAAATTACGGCGTAGGCAAGGGTCAAGATTTCCTTGTCTCCAGCTTCCCTTCCTTTGGTCTAGCAACCCATAGTGGTTAAGTCACTAGTTGGTCTGAAACAGATCTACTGTCCTCTCTGTCTAGAACTAGACCCGGAGGTATAGGTACAGAAAAGGAAAATAGAGATAGGTGAAGAAGAGAAGAGAGCTCCTATTGGTGCGCAGATTATAAACAACCAATAACCCCTTGTGCAATATACACAGTGCATATCCAAATAGTAGCGACATCTAGTGGTAAAATTTAGGTACAACTTCATTACCACTCCACTTGAAGTACAGACTTTTGCAAGGGGTGTATAGATCAGTAACACCCATGGTGGGACACCCTAAAGGTACAGCAGTTTACTGTCCTAACTGTGACACTGTGAAGAAAACACTTTAACCTAGGTGTAAGAAAGAAAAAAATACATAGTGGGACACTACATTGCCATGCTCTAATTTTTCCTACCAGAAGACAGGCCTCATTCTCCAGTCTATGGAACCTGCCTTCTGCAAAAAGACGGTGCTTGAGCAGAGAACTTCTTCTGGCCATATCTGGTGATTGTTGGGGGTCTCAGCATTGAGCATTTTTTAAGTGTTAGTAACACTTAAATTCTATGCAATAGGGTCAAGCACAGGCAGCGTGATTATGCCATGTCACCTGAGCTGCACCTGAAGCTGTCTATACATAGCCCTGGCATCTCAAAGACTGAAAACCTAAAGGTGTCTGTGGCCTGCTAGAATGAAAATTGGCATTAAAAGCAAGTATATCCCTGTCCAGAGGACAAAGTCACAGTTAAAATGTTGCAGTTGGCCAGAGTGGCAAATCTGAAGAACAACAAGAGATTCTGGAAGCGACGATATGGTCCCTATATAGCCCTGAAAACCATCAATTCTGTCTGGATTACATGAAAAGAGGAATTCAAGCAGCATTATCCCTAGAAGATCTGTGGTTACTTCTCCAAGATGTTTGAAACAATCTCTCTGTCGAGTCCTTTGGCAGTAGGTGAAAACTGTGTAGGTGAAGAATACTTGTATTCATGTTTAGATGGAGTTATTTGACAGTTAACCCATTCTCTTTAGCTGTGCATGTACACTATAGACAATTTAGTTAGAGGAAAGTGGGACACCTAGTGGGGAAAACATGCTCAACACCTTCATCCCCTTTTGTGTGATACCTGACAGAGGTGCTTTACCCAGGAGGTATAAAACTTAGTGGACCAACCGTACCGTAAGCTTAAGATTTACTAATCTCTACCTAGAAGAACCTAGAAGAATTGATGTTGCTGTGCAGGTAAAGATCATTTTTTATTAAAATTTCTCTTGTTGCATTTTGCATTTTGTTAATTGATAAAAACTATGTTTCCTTCTATGTTTGAAGGCATTCTTAATTTTAAATTTTTTTCCACACCTGTCTAAAACTTTTGCACAGTACTGTATATGAAACCCGTTGTATAATCCAGAAATCACTGACATTACATTTCCCCTTTGATCTAGCAACCAGTTATTATTACTTTATTCTGTGACCTCTGCAGATTGACCACAGCCAGTAAAGGGTTAATGATACCAATTCCTTAGGTCGACCTGACTTGCTGAGGGCAGCTGGATCCGTAATGTAAGAAGTAAAGAAAAGTGTTCATATAACAATGACCGAGCAGTGCTCCCCATGATGAGGGATCTCAGTGACACAAAGTAAGATCAATATCCCATCAGCCGCCTTTGTTTGGACACCGTCCCAGTGTGTCTTCGGCCCCCACAGTTCACCCACAATATGCGGCCATCGACCTGCCCTGTGCTCCCACACTCTGCCTCTTTGTATAACACTGCTCTATGTGTTATAGGGGAACTGCTGCGGTGTAGACATAGAGGACTGTGTCCAGCTAATCCAAATACAGTTTGGTTCTCTGCAATGGCTCCTAAAAATGGCATAATAACTACACATTGACCACTGGGAACTGCTACACTGCACTTCTACAAACAATATCTAAGACTAGTACCTGGTTCATCAGAGCACTATAAAGACAACCCATTGGTTCGATTTAGGGATGGTCCGAACCTGCCAAGGTTCGGGTTCGTACGAACCCGAACACTCGGCAGCAGATTCCCGCTGTCTGCCCGCTCCGTGGAGCGGGTGGATACAGCGGGAGGAACGCCTGGAAAATTGGGATACAGCCTATGGCTATGGCTGTACCCCAGTTTTCCAGGCGGTCCTCCCGCTGGATCCGCCCGCTGCACGGAGTGGGCAGACAGCGGGAATAATTACCGAGGGTTTGGGTTCGTACAAACCCGAACCAAACTCGGTTCGGACCATCCCTAGTTCCAATAAGAACTGTATAATACTTTATTTCTGTTGTGGGGCACTACAAGGAGTTTTAACACTTGCTATCAAGTTTTCCACAGTATACAACTAATCACTGGGGATCTAATCAGTTTGGACCCTGTGTGATATGTCTGGTAGATGGTGAATGGGGTGAACACAGTGTCCAATCAGCAATGACATAGCCAGCCACAGGTTTAGCCAAAAAGATGAACAATTCTTAACTTTGGTAAACTTGAACAACTATACAGGCTGTTGTTAACAATAAAGCAAACGTGCATGTGAGGATATTAAGAAGACTCTCTGCTAGTCTTTGTATGGATGTTAGTAAAACAGCCCTGAAATGCTCCACTGGTTGACTCCCAGTTGGCATAATTGTGTAGTAATAGTGTGGTGATCCCCCGGATGATGTTGTAGTGGTGGGACGGCCGGTCACTTGCTAGGTGGAAGTGTGACACCACCTCTTGAGGTGGATGGCCGAGATACAGCCGGACCTTTAGGGTTTTGTCACGTGACGCCAGTGCCTGCTTTTAGAGTGTAAGGCCGGTTGTACCCTTTTCCCCTGTGGTCGGTGTCCTGTCAGGTTGCTGCAGGGTCCCTTTGGATTATGTCATAGGTGGTCAGAGTGGTATAGTAACCCTCCCAAATAGTGGTAGGACCCACCAGATAGGGGAAATGTCCCAAAGTTGCGGTGTAGTGCTGTGTAGGTGGTAGTAATCACAGACTCAATAATAACGTTGACTTGGTTTACTACTTGTTAATGTGCAGCAGGAAATACAACGAATCTTAACATACACTTGATACAGTTCCTATAAATACACACACATAGAACCACCAGATCTGTGTGATAAGTGCTGAGTAGGATGTAGTACAGGTAATAAGGTTGTACTGAGGAAGTAGAGAGGTGGGTGCCGTGAGAGTCTCAACCCAAGCAGTAATGTGCTCTGCCGGGAGGTTGGAGTGCTTAGAAGAATACTTGTAGAAGAAGAGGAAACAACCTGTGCCTGCATTTTGACCTTTCCTATAGTCTTCACACCGCCTTGTGGCCACTAGCTTTGGCTGAACTGATGGGTGACACAGGCCCCAGACCCTGTTACCTGGGATGAGCAGAATGGTTAGGATTTCCTAAGTACCCCCGTGCTGCGAGATGGAGTTACCTTTTAGTAACTTTGCTCCATCCGGATCAGTTCCTAGTTCTTTGGCTTTTCTGCGGAGACTGTCCTGCACTGAACTGACTCCTATTCCTCAGCGCGGGTTGAGGTTATCTGTAGGCTAGTCCTCTCCTGAAGGGCTCAGCAGCGCATCATACAGCTTGTGTGGTGCTTCAAGAAAGAGAGTTGTCAGAGCTGGCTGTTCTGCATCCTACCCATACGGGGTACTGACTAAGAACTAACACTTACTTGGAGGCCCCTCCCCTTCCTGTCCAGCGTGTGTATGTAGCGCCCTGTGGTTGGTTGGAAAGAGTGCAATAGTGAAACAGGATAGAAAAGAGAGAATCGGGCAGAAGAAAGGAGAAATCCTACTGGACAACAGAATATGGTACACGAACAATAACCCTTTATTATACTTTAGCTTAAAGACCTTGGTTACACACTATAGCGACATCTAGTGGTCATCTTTTAGTAATACAAAAGCTATAGTGAGATCACAGACAAGTACAGACTTTTACGAGGGGTGTAAAGAATAGTAACACCCAAAGTGGGACACCAAAATAGCATAATGCACATGAAAGTTGAGCTGTAGTTTCCTATCACAGCATGCAGGTCTCACTGCAGATGTTCAGTAGCTACAGTATGTAGCACTGGTTCTGACCTGAAGCTTTTGCAGGTACCAGTAGAAATCCTCTCTGTACATACTCTTTCCTGGACGCAGTAAAATCCCTTCACTTCAGAGTAAAAAAATCCATGGGGGAGATTTATCAAAGGGTGTAAAATTTAGACTGGTCCAAACTGCCCACAGCAACCAATCACAGCTCAGCTTCCAGCTCTGGTGAAAAAAAAGAGGAGCTGTGATTGGTTGCTGTGGTCAGTTTGCAACAGTCTAAATTTTACACCCTTTGATAAATCTCCCCCCATGTGTTTAAATGTGAGTTAAAGCCATGCTCCCCTAGGTAAAGTTTCTCTAGAACTAGCTATGTTGAGCTATCCCACTGAAAATACTATGACTGCAACCATATAATAACCAATAAATGTAGAAAGCAGGATCTCAGCTGGGATACCGCACAAGCAGCCTATCTACTGGTTACAACATTTTACTAAAACTTACTGACATGTTGTCTAAGCTCGCTCCTTTTTTTTACAATCCCAGAATGTTAATGGAATCTTTTTTAAATCTTGATTTCCAGCATTATATGTTCAATAAAAAGATACATCAACATATTCTGTGTTTCAATAATTCACCATTTGTGATCTGCTAGATCGGTGCTCAAAGTTTACAGAGCCTATTACTATGGCTCAACTATTGTGCAGTGAAGGCTGTTTATATATTGTTAGCAATTTCCGTCCAGCCCTTCTGCCTGGTCCCTGGTATCTTTCTTTCTTGCTTCTTCCTTCTGTCCGCAGTTGCCGGTGGAACTTCAGAGCCGACAAGTGAATTGCTGAGTGACCTGTCGCTTCAGAGACTGGCTCTGAAGCTCCACTGGAAGCCAGGAAGATACCGGGCTGATTCAGCAGATTATTGCTGTGTAATAGGGCCCTTAGTGTCTTTTTTTGTGGGCCTGACTGGACTCTCCAACGGAGAGTCTGAATGGAACCCCAGTGCGCCTGTGAACCTAGCCAGAGTTCTTCAAAAAGTTCGTGAAAAACTGAAAAAGCATAAAAGAAAGTTGGGAACTTTCCATTGGGAATATATTTTGGAATCTGGTATTTATTATTCTTTAGGGTACAAACACACTGGGCGGATGGGCAGCGGGTTTCTCACCGGGTCCCCGCTCCTGGGGGTTCCCGACACGTCCCGCTTAGCCAATCAGTGTGCTGCCCTGCCACAGTGCACTGATTGGCTGAGTGGGACATGAAGACGCCGGGAGCCTCAAAGCAAGCTGGAGCGGGGACCCAGTGATGTATATGCTCCGGCAGCCGGGGGGTTAACTGCTGCTTCAAGTTTGTCTGCCCATAGACTGTACAGGGCAGGGATCCGCAGCGGGTCTCTCGCTGCAGATCCGCCCAGTGAGTTTGTGCCCTTAGGCTGGGTTCACACTACGTATATTTCAGGCAGTATTTGGTCCTCATGTCAGGTCCTCATAGCAACCAAAACCAGGAGTGGATTGAAAGCACAGAAAGGATCTGTTCACACAATGTTGAAACTGAGTGGATGGCCGCCATATAACGGTAAATAACTGCCATTATTTCAATATAACAGCCGTTGTTTTAAAATAACAGCAAATATTTGCCATTAAATGGCGGCCATCCACTCAATTACAACATTATGTGACCAGAGCCTTTCTGTGTTTTTAATCCACTCCTGGTTTTGGTTGCTATGAGGACCTGACATGAGGACCAAATACTGCCTGAAATATACGTAGTGTGAACATAGCCTTAAAGTATATTAGCTATAGAGGTGACAGTGTTGCAATTTTGTATTATGGCTCACCTTCTGGTCACAGTGTCTGTATAAATGGTCTGCAACCTGTGGCCACAGTTGTAGATTGATAACAGCTGAACAATCACTAGTTTATATTCTGCATCCTGCTTTACCCAATTCTTTACCAAGTTATTTACCTAATTTTCAAACTATGCATATAGGGGGTGGATATAAGTGTGTGTGTGTGTATATATATATATATATATATATATGCAAAAAAGGGGTCCGTGGAGCCTCAGTTACGAGTCTCAAAACACGGGAATAGCCAGATATCCCTCTCTCCAGAGAAGGAAGCTCATTGGCAAGGGGTGCCTCCTAGTGGGGAGAGCACCAAACCACCCTGATACGTAGTCCCTCAGGTCCTCACTCTGTTGCGAGCTTTAGGACCTAAATAGGGAAACACCAGGGTGGCCCCTGTGAGTCAAAGTCTAACTATGTGGCGAGTATAACGACATAAGACAAGGGTTACCAAGGCTAGGCATCCATCCACAGACTGCAGTTTCGGGGTATTTGCCCCTCGTCAGTGTGGAGCAGGATTCTGGCTACTGGGGCAATGATAAATAGATATCTAGATAAATAGATATATATATCAGACTCGTCCTGACCTCAGTATCATTGGGTCACTCTGGGGAGATCTCATGCTCATCCGTTCATATAGGACAGCCCAGGAATTCACAGGAACTGAAGGCTTTTTTGCCAAGAAGAATGGGTAGCTTTAACATCTGAGAAAATAAAGAGCCTCATCCACAACTACCACAAAAAACTTCAAGCTGTCATTGATGTTAGAGGGGGAAATACACGGTACTAAGAATTGGGGTAAACATATCATTACTTTGAACTTTAAAATTTTTATCAATGTAGTTTGACAATAAATGGCTTCACCCAACCAGTAACCATGAGTGGGGAAAAAGTTTTTGTGTTATCATTCAAATTGTGTAAAAAAAAAAAAAAAGACAAGCAAAAATTCAGCAGAAGTATGTAAACTTAAGCATAAATAAATAAATAAAAAAAAAAATAATAATAATATATAGAATTATATATATATATATATATATATATATATATATATATATATATGTATATGTGTGTATCTTTTTATATAATCCCAGCTATTTATCAGCTATCAGGCACTAAAGAGTGCGCAGAGAGAGACGAGCACTTATCCACTGAGCGCTGATGATTCAGGGAGCGGTACGCAGCCTGTTTCCATAGGAACGGCAAGGAACACTCCCGGATCCAGGCCTAAGATGTAGCATCAATTGCAGGCCAGTGCATGCTTCCTAATTTGCCAAAACCAATTCATTTTTAACCCTCTCTTCTGTGGGGAAAGTCTGCATAGTGTGCTGCGGGTTTCCCTGAGGAAAGTAGGCATATATTGAAGTCTGCTGGAAACCATAGGCAACAGAAGAAGAAGAATAATAAAGCAGAAATACAGAGCGGAAAATAGACAGAATATGATGTGTATCTGTAACGCTGAGGCTGAGATGAGAGATAATGAGCCCCCAGGTTGAGTGCAGAGATGGGTAATGTCAGGCAGACTCCCTGCAATTATTTCCGCTGTAATTTGCCGCTGCCTACGGTTTTCCTCTCCACATATAGAATAAAGGTGAAAAGCTGATTAGACTGGTAGATGGGGATGAGATACAATGTATCCACAATAACAACCCGCCTGGAACAAGTCATACACAACTAGTAACACAAGCGTAACAACGTCACCAAAAATTTATAATATCTGGCAGGTCATGTGACTCGCTTGTCGCCTGCCATACAGCATTTAAATAGGAAATCTGATGATGGTTTGTTTTCTCAACACGGATTATTACCCTTATTCATCTGTCTATTTATTCAAGTGATGGGAGGGAAAGCACTTCATTCGATGTGGCCTATATGTATATGTAGCTAAGCTGAGAGTGTCATCAGGAACCCATAGTCAGTCAAAATCAATTCTACTAAATATCTCTCGCTATCTGTGAGACAGAAGTATAAAAACAATGCAATTTCTGGCTGGGTTCACGCTATGTATATTTGAGGCTGTATTTGGTCCTCATGTCAGGTCCTCATAGCAACCAAAACCAGGAGTGGATTGAAAACACAGAAAGGATCTGTTCACACAATGTTGAAATTGAGTGGATGGCCGCCATATAACAGTAAATAACGGCCATTATTTTAATACAACAGCCGTTGTTTTAAAATAACAGCACATATTTGCCATTAAATGGCGGCCATCCACTCAATTACAACATTATGTGAACAGATCCTTTCTGTGTTTTCAATCCACTCCTTGTTTTGGTTGCTATACAGCCTCAAACATACAGCCTCAAATATACGTAGTGTGAACATAGCCTAAAGGTGTAAATTCAGAATTGTAAATGGTGCTGTCATGTAGACAAATTTTTTCAGGCCCTCAAGTTTGCCTGGGATTTTGAGCTCCAAATTTAGCAAGCTATGAATATTTTCAATGTCATAAAACTGCTGGATCACCCAGAGCGGTGTACATTTGCAAAGGTCCCGGGTGTTTGGTGCGCACCAGGTAAATTTGTCAGCATTTTTATTAAAGGAGTTGTCCACTGAAAATCTTTTTCTTTTAAATCAACAGGTGTCAGGAAGTTATATAGATTTGTAATTTACTTCTATTTAAAAGTGTCAAGATCTCCCATACTTATCAGCTGCTGTATGTCCTGCAGGAAATGTTTTCTTTTCAGTCTGATACAGTGCTCTCTGCTGCCACCCCTGTCCAAGACAGGAACTCTTCAGAGCAGTAGCAAGTTCCCATAGAAAATCTCTCCTGCTTCGGACAGTTCCTGTCTTGGACAGAGATGTCAGCAGAGAGCACTGTGTCAGACTAAAAAGAAAACAACATTTTCAGCAGTACATACAGCATCTGAAGTATGGAAAGACTTGATATTTTTAAATAGAAGTAAATTACAAATCTATATAACTTCCTTAGTTTATTTAAAAGAAAAAGATTTTTGCTGGATAACCTCTTTAAAGAAAAACAGTTGACACAAAGAAGGTGAATAAAATAAATCTTCTAGCTATACAGTCGTCCTTTACAAACAAGACCTACAACTCACAGGGCAGGAAGCCAGGCAATAGATTCAGTGAGAAAGCTGTCTGCTTAGAGCACAGGAGTCATTGGGGTGGTGCAATACATGAGACCACATGTTCTGCATGCTTTACTATCTGGCAGTCTAACAAACTGGCCAATGTCAGGAGAAGTTACCTTACCTACCATGGGTTGCATTGTGCCAACTGTAAAGTTTGGTGTAGGAGGGGATAATTTTAGGGGAGGGGGGGGGGGGCATGAAACCTATTGTAGGCTCAGAATTACTGGGTTCGCTGGGATAGGAGGCAGTGACATGGTCAATAAAGAAAATGAGGGGAGGCAGGAAAGTAAAAGGGGGGGGGGGTCAGGGACAGGTCAGAGGAGGCCAGTAAACAGTGTGAGTCGGGATTGGATAGAGTCACTTACCAGGGGCTGCTCTAGGTTCCATAAAATGGTGTGTTAAGATGTAAGGCAGCAGCTCCTGCCAGACCAACAGCCTGCCTGCCTGCCTGCCCGTGTTACAGCAGCTGTGACTACTAAGGTGGCCGTGGGATAGCTCTTTTGTTTGTTTTCTGTCATGAAAGCCTGCAGCAGGGAGGTTTTGCAAGGCACTTTAGAATCTGGTCTGTAAAGGGGGGGGGGGGGGAGGGAGGGTACCCCCCCTACATTTGGTTGTGAAGAATTGGTTGTTCCCAATAGGATACTGTAGGTACCAGGGGAACAATGGAGTTGAAATGCAGTGCCATATAATGGTTTATCTTATCTCAAGAATGGTGTGGCTGGGGGGAATGGTGGGTTTGGTACTGCTGGATGGTGCCCTGCATTGCACGTTATCGATTGCAAGTTATTTGAAAGAAGCTGTTATGGCCATCTATTCCATTGTTAACCCGAATGTTTTTTATTTTGCAGGTTAGTCAAGAGGGGGAAAAGAGAAGAGAATGTGAGTGGGATAGGTACATGATAGGGTATATATATATTTTAAGTCAATCCTAAGCCCATTTTCCCCCAAAACACTGGTGCTTATGAATACCATTTCTTTTCTTTAAATACCAAATTCGTTCATACGACATGATTTTGTTAACCGTATTTATCCATTCTTGAACAGAGGGAGGAGTTACCGCTATCCAATTTCTAAGGATAACCAACCTAGCGTAAAACAACACCCTTACGATAAGCCTCTCATGTTTCATAATTTAACTGGAGTCCCCCAGAATTAACGTAAGCGGATCCCTGGGAACCTTATATTTGAGCTTCCCATCAAGTGTGTCACAAACTTCCCTCCAATACTCCCCAACACTTTGACAGGACCAAAACAAATGCAAAATATCAGCATCTTCCAAATTACACTTGGGACATTGAGCTTTTTCGGAAATACCCATTCTACCCCATTGTCTAGGTGAATAGAAAACAACATGCAACAGTTTAAACTGGATAAATTTATGGGCTTCACAAAGAGATACTCTGCTTAGGTTTCCCAGGATCCGCTCACGACTCTCCTCTCCTATATCACCCAGGGAGGCGCTCCATTTGGCCCAACATTTATCCGTGGCTTTACAGGGGACCACCATAACCAGGGACTTATATATGAATGAGAGGGACTTCTTGCATGCCGGATCAGCGACAAATCTATTAAACAAAACAGAACTACATATTTGAAAACTGTGAACCTCCCCCGAGTGAATTTTTGCAAATTCTAATTGTTTATAGAAAAATCAGTGACTGGTATCCAGACCGTATAACTCTTGAAGTGCCTGAAACTTAATAAGTGAACCATTTTCAAATAATTGACTTAACCGAGTGATACCTTTCCCTATCCAAAATGAACTACTAGGAATATTAGAGAAATGGTGCAAAAAAGAATTATTCCAAAGAGGAGTGAGATAAGTGTTCCCCCCAATCCCACGTATATCTTTAATATAAACCCAAACTTTATTAATAAGTGAGCAAAACACAACCCTTTTAAAGGTTCCTTCCAACAAATTTCCAGATTCCAACAACTCAAACCAATTATCATGTTTACTCAAAGACAGTAGATGTGCAAACACCTCATAATTAATCCCTCTAAGAATATGTGAAAAATGTGCAGCAACAAAATAAAGTCGGAGATTCAGCATGCCAAAGCCACCCCTACTACTTGGGGCAGCAAAGGCCAAGTATTTCAGCCTAACTCTCTTCCTGCCCCATATAAGACTCCCAAGCATTACCTCGATCCGGTGGATCCAGGCATTGCTAATCCAAATTGGAGCAGCTCCAAAGAAGAACAACAGCTGAGGTAACACTACTAATTTTATAATTGCAGCTCTGTCTACCATGGCAAGGGGGAGTTTCGCCCATATTTTGATACGCTTCTCTAAATTTTGCTCAAAAGGAGACAGATTAGCTGGACCATATTTCCCTGGATCACTAGTGATCAGCACCCCTAGGTACTCTAATGAATCGGATGTCTTCAGAATCCTAACTTTCCCTAAGGGAACCACTATTTCTTCATCTAGTGGAAACAGGCAAGACTTCCCCCAATTTATTTACAAACCTGAAAAACGACCATACTTCTCTAGTGCGGAGACCAAACCAGGAAGGAACTTCACCAGCTCCCTCATAAACAGCAGGATGCATCTGCATATAGCAGGATTTTATTTGACTCCCCACAAAGGCCAAAACCCTGGAATTCCGCATGCCGCCTCACCCATTCCGCCAGAGGCTCCATATAAATTGCAAATAATAAGGGGGAGAGAGGACACCCTTGACGAGTTCCCCTAGACAAATCAAAAGAACGGGAAAGGGAGACATTGATAATCAGCTTAGCCGTAGGGTCAGCATACAACAACTTAACCCAATCTAAAAAAGAACCGCTAACACCCATTTTCTCAAGAATTGACCACAAAAACCCCCACTCCACCCTGTCAAACGCTTTAGTCACGTCTAGTGACAGGATGGAGCGAGGCCCAGAACAGTCCGACTGAATGGCGGCAAATATCTTTAAGATGTTATCATGAACCGATTTATTCGGCATAAAGCCTCCCTGTTCCTCTCCTATAATTTTGGTAATAACGGAGTTCAACCTCCGAGCCAGTATTTTAGCTAATAACTTAACATCCGTATTAAGGAGAGATATGGGGCGATAAGACGATATCTCAGCAGGATCCTTTCCCTTCTTTTTAATTAACACTATATGGGCTTCCCTCATTGACTGAGGTAGCCTCCCTCCCTTCAAGGATTCATTAAAAACATCCAGAAGAATGGGCAAGGCGGCACCAGAAAGATCCCTATAGAATTGTGTCGGCAGCCCATCGGAGCCGGGGGAGGAATTACCTACAAAAGAGCCAAGCGCCTCACCAAGTTCCGCTAGGGTAATGTCTCCGCACAGAGACTCTCTCTGCTCCAAAGTCAATACTGGTAGTTCCAGCTTGCTCAGAAATAGTAATTGTTCCTCTATATTAGAGGGGGCCTCAGATTGGTAAAGTTTGGAAAAAAAGGAGATAATCTCTTCCTCAATCTCCAAATCGGTGTCTACCATTGCCCCTCCCTGTGTTTTTAATGCACAAATGGGAGTCTTCTCTAAATTACCCTTAAGAATATTTGCAAGGATCTTATTGGGTTTACCCCCTGCAATAAAATTACTCTGACCCTGAAAAAAAATTTTCTGCTGAGCTTTTTCTCTTAAGAGAACCTCGTAATTCTTTTGAGCAGCTTGTAGAGCCAGCCAGGACTCCTGCGAGTCTCTTTGTTCATACAATAGTTTTTTAGCCTCTACATCATCCAGCACAATCTGTTCCTTCTTTCTAAACTCCTTTTTCTTGACCAAGATATCCCTAAAGAAAATACCTCTCATATATGCTTTCATAGCATCCCAGACAATTGTAACCGGAGTGGTGGATTTATTAGCTGACCAGAACCAGGATATTTCCTTACAGAACTCTTCATTCTTATTAAGGACACTAAACCAGTGTGGATTTATCCGAAATGGGCCACAAGCCCTTGCTTTAAAACTCAAATCAAGCTCCAACAAAATCGGAGAATGATCCGACACTGACCTAGGTTCCAACTTAATTTTCTTTATAAAGGGTACGGAGTTTTCTTCACAAATAACCAAATCTATCCTGGAGGCCGCTTGGTGGGAAGCTCTAAAACAGGTAAAACCCGTAACAGCCGGGTGCAGCCTACGCCATGCGTCGACCCAACCCGCCTCGGAGCAAAATCTCCTGAGAGGGGTAGGGCCAAGGCCCCAGCCGGCAGACCGTCCTCTACGATCCCTCTGAGAGTCCCATACACAATTATAATCCCCCATTGAGTAGAGGACAACATATTCCTTATTATTCGCAAACCCAACCAAAGCCTCCAATACCGCCGTTCTAAACGGAGGAGCAATATAAATAAATGCCAAAATTACCGCCACCCCATTTAGCTTACCATAAAGAAAAATATAACGACCCTCAGAGTCAATTTTCTTACAGTTCAAATCAAAGTCAATCATTTTATTCACGTAGACTGAGACGTCAGAGGGAAAGGATGACAGGGTAGAATGAAACTCATATTTAGCCCACTTTTTACCAATAACTTCGCGTCCTTCGGTATGTGTGTTTCTATCAGGGCAACTATTGCCGGTAAATGCCTTGTGACTACTCCCAAAATTGCATATCTCTTCACCCTGTCAGCCATTCCCCTGACGTTCCAGGTCAAAATTCTAACAGGAGCCATCTAAACACAAAAAAAAAAAAAAAAACACCCTTCTGTCCAGGTCCCCCCCCTCCAAACCCCACCAATGTTGCCAACAATAGCAGCAACTCATCCTACACCTGTACCCCCCCACCCCTCCTCCCCCCCCCAGCGCCCCCTCCAATACATCAATTCAGCCATAATAACATTAAATCCGGACCAGTGCACCCCGACAATCTAACTCTCTATGCCCTCTGCCTCTATCCACCTATCCACCTCCACAGAGGAGGTGAAGAAGTGCACAGAGTTTTTATACACCACCCGAAGCCGGGCCGGAAACAACAAAGAAAAAGAAAGACCAGCCTTAGATAGCCGTTTTTTAACCTCTCTCTATACGAGGCCCTCTTAACCTGCGTTCCCCTGGAAAAATCTGGATAGAAAATTTTTTTAGCGTCATTCCAAAAAATGTCCCCCTTTATTCTGGCAAGCTTCAGGAGAGCGTCTCTATCAGAGGAGCAAAGGACCTTAATGAGCATAGTTCGAGGGGGCGCCCCTGGAGCGGGTTTTTTCCCAGGGATCCTATGTGCTCTCTCTAAACCAAACAGGGGGGAAAATTAGTCTGCCCCGAATAAGTCGAGGAGCCATTTTTGACAAAAAAATCACCGGGGATTGCCCCTCCTCCCCCTCAGGCAGTCCAACTATACGGATATTGGACCTGCGAGAGCGGTCCTCCAAGTCAGTCAACTTGTCCCTTAGCCCTGTATTATCTTTCTTTAACATGTTCATTTCCTTCTGAACCAGAGCCATAGAATTTTCTAGGGGTGAGATTTGTTTTTCCATTGCTCCCATTTTATCTCGGATATTGGAGAGACCCTGCAGGACCAACATTATGTCAGATGATACAGTCCCCATCTGGGTAGTTAGGAGAGATATGGCTTGGCTACATTTAGAAATCTCTGAGAGGATCTCTTTCAGAACTCCTGGGTCCACTCCTCCTCTAAGCCCCGTCTCTCCCCCCGGAATTTCTGAATGTACGGCGGAGGTTTCCCCGGTAGAGGAGTTGAGAGACAGATCCAACTTATTAATCCCCGGGGATTTCAGATATTTTCCAATCTTGGGGGGCGAGGTAGAATCCTTGGCCGCAGTCCCCTTGCCAGCTTTCTTACCCTGGGATTTAGTAGCCATAAGAACAGGGAACCGATAATATTCAGACTATTGGCCGGCAGGCCTTATACTTAACAGCTATTCCGAGAGTGCAGGAGAGGGACCCCTCGGGCTTCAGTCCAACCACAGGTTAATTTACTTGTTCTCCGGGAAAAGAGCAAGCCAAAGAGAAGTCGGGAAGCACCCCCAAATCACCCTCCGGCCACTCAGCAAAAACAGTCCTTAAAGAGGCAAACCAGAGGGCAGGGAGGTTAGATTCCAGCAGCCACATCAAATCAATAGTCATTCTTGTATAGACATACTGCTGCCCCCATATCACCAGTGGTCAAACTCACAACAGGTCCTCTGCAGCAGCAAAAGAACAGCATACACAAACAGTACCTCTGCAATATCTTTGCGGCAAGAGACAGGGGCCAAGAGGAGGCAAACAGGAGGAGAATAGGGCCGAGGAAACCACTCTCACCACCGCAGCTCCACCGCTCTGCAGACGCCGGCAGAGCGTTCTGTCCGTCCTCGGCTCTCATTGGTTCCCGGAGTCAGCTGACCGCTTCCCCCAGCCGCGTCACCGCACGTGATCGCCGGCTGGTTCTGAGGCCCAGCCGACCCCCGATGGCAAAGGAGTCAGCGCCGGAGGAGTCCACAGGCGGGCCACATCCCAAGGGGCCATCGTCCACGCCATACCCCGCCGCTCATCACCGGGGCCCGGGACACAGCTTCCCCAGGCAGGGCGCCTGGTCCACGCGGAGGGAGGAGGTAAGGGGAGGGGAGGGGGGAGAGACGAGCAGTGCGGCCCTACGTCATGCCGCCGGCGCCGCCCTGATAGGGTATATATTTAAAAGAAGGGGGTCTGGGTTATAGCTGAAAAGAACTCAGCAATACCCATAGTCATGGTGTAGAATAACTTCACTGGTCCGCAGAGAGCCCTGACCTAAACCTTGTTCAACACCTTTGGGATAAACTAGGTTGTGAGCCAGGCCCTCCCATCCAACATCACTGTCTGATCTCACAAATGCTCTTCTGGATGAATGGGCAAAAATTCCTACAGGCATATTCCAAAATCTTGTAAAATGTCTTCCCGCCTTGATGTTAATGGCTATGGATTTAGAATGTAATAACTCAAAATCTTCAGTAGGCGTAACATGTATATATATATATATATATATATATATATGCTGTAAATATACAGTAGATATAGAATCTTACTTATGTGTTGAAATCTGCTTCATATTTTGCGATAGCTGAATCTAGGACATGGCCGCAGGATCCCTTCGTCTGGGCTTAGCCTGACTGACAGTACAGTGGATGCTGCAGCACATACAGTACAGTACATCGGTGATGGGGGAGGGGTGCTTGGCCCCTGTGGGTCTTGTCGTCTTACACTGTGTGATACATCTATGTACATATGTCTAATGACATGAACACATGCTGTGTGAGACATAGGACAGGGATATCCTGTCGCCGGCGGACATCACTTAGGTCAACTTTTCTGTTCCTCTGGCATTCTGATGGGTGTCACAAAAACTGAGTGTAGAGGGGTGAAGACTTCCACATCATGTAAGTCAGATGCTCTGAATAACTGTATTTAGCTATTTTTTTCCTGGAACCAGATGCTGGGTGACAACTACCAATGGCCACCATGGCAACACCTGTGTTCATTCAACTTCCCACAGACACCAAATGGAACATATTTTTTATTTGTACAGTATGCAGCGGTACCTCTCTGCCACTGTTTTACTTATTCAATCTTCACAGTTGTAGTTACATAGAAGATTGATGGCAGTAAAAGACCACTTGGTCCATCTAGTCTGTCCTATTAGTATTTCCTTTCTTATGATCTTAGGATAGATGTATGTTTATCCCAGGCAGGTTTACATTCAGTTATTGTAGATTTACCAATCACATCTGCTGGAAGTTTGTTCCAAGCATCTACTATCTTTCAGTAAAGTAACATTTTCTCACATTGTTTCTAACCTTTCCCCCAACTAACTTTAGATTATGTCTTCTTACGCTATGTTCATACAGTGTAACAGAGCTGCCATTCCATGACCCGGATGGTCTCTGGAAAGATCATCCTGGCCGGTACTGCAGTACCGACCGGATAATCTTTTCGACCGCAGGGCTCTGATGCAGGCGCATCTGTGCGCACCAGCATCAGAACTTCTCACAGCACACTATGGAGCGAGAGGCCGGAGCCGCTTGCTCCACAGTGTGCACTGACATGGTTTTCTACGACCGCTATTCGCAGAAAACTGACATGTACTATGTGCATAAACTCTGGCCAGGATCCCATAGGCAGCAATGGCACGTATATTTTCGTATAAATCATGGCCATTGTATAACGGCCGTTGTTTTACGAAAATATACGTTGTGTGAACATAACCTTATGCTGCGTTTACACGGAATGATAATCGTTCAAATTTTTGCGATAACAATTGCATTTGAGCCATAATCGGCTCGTGTAAACACAGCGAACGATCAAGTAACGAGCTAGAAATCGTTCATTTTGATCTTTCAACAAGTTCTCAAATCGTCGTTGGTCGTTCGCTAAAAATTCGCAGAACGCTCCGTGTAAAGAGTCTTTCACCTTTTTACCCTATGTGTGAGATAGGCTTAAGCGATCTTAAAACAATCGCAATAATGATTTTTCCAAACAATATATCGTTCTGTCTAAACGCTGATCGTTATAAAAAAAATATCATTACTTCTAAATTGTTAATCGTTCGATTTTTGCGAATTATCGCTCTGTGTAAACGCAGCATTATTCTTATGTTTTGGGGGTTTTTTTTCTATTAAAAAACACTTCCCTTCTGAACCCGGCAACTCACTCTTTTGCAGCTATGGATGGTGAAATACATGTCCGTAGTGCAGCCTGCGAGAGATAAGCTGAAGATATTTTTACTTCACTTGTTTTCCCTTGGTCAGATGCTCTTCAGATAAGGTCTAAAAGTCCAATGCATTCAATCCTGGTGTACAGCACTGATGACGGCTGCACAGTCATGATGGTGGTGCGGGCATGATCAGCACTGTGCACCAGGATTGAATGGAAGTCCCAAGAGAATGGAACCATAGCTGTGAGGCCCCTGAAGATTTATTGCTAAAGAAACGTGTTGGGCCATTAGACCTTATCTGGAGAGCTTCTGACCAAGGGAGAGCAAGGGAAGTAGAAATATCTTCAGCTTGTTTGTTCACATAAATTCTTTACCGAGAGACTAGAAGATATATAGAGATACAACGGGACGTGTTTGAGCATCGGGACTACCATACATAAATTGCAAAATATGTAAAAATGGTACAATATTATGTACTATTTATATATATCCTTTTGGTGTAATGATGATGGCCGTGAAGACTAAATGGAATGTAAAGAAAACACAGAGGCTTTCTTCTTTTTTTAATTTTAACTAAAAGTAAATAAGGTTAATGTCTTAACCCCTTAGGGACCAAGCCTGTTTGGGCCTTAATGACCAGGCTCATTTTTCAAAATCTGACCTGTCTCACTTTATGCGCTTATAGCTCAGTGATGCTTTCACGCAGGGGCGTAACTAGGATTCATGGGGCCCCATAGCAAAAAACTGAATGGGGCCCCCCCCTTGCCCAACATCCTCACCTGGCCCACCCAGCTGTAAGAACGAAGAAACGCTGCGTCGGGCAAGATAAGTACTGTATGTGTGGAGGCTCTTATGGCTGGAGGTACACAGCTGCCTCCGGCAACGTGTTGTGAGCTCTACATGTACCCATATGGCCGCTAGTGTACTGTGTCACCATCTCCCCCTCGTGTACCCTGTCATCATCTTATCTGTTGCAGAACTACAACTCCTATTATGTGATGTAGTCCTGCATATTATCCCACAGACCATGCTGGGAGATGTAGTCCTGTATATTACTACACTGCATGCTGGGAGATGTAGTCCTGCATATTACCACACACCATGCTGGGAGATGTAGTCCTGTATATTACCACACAGCATGCTGGGAGATGTAGTCCTGTATATTACCACACACCATGCTGGGAGATGTAGTCCAGTATATTACCCTACACACCATGCTGGGAGATGTAGTCCTGTATATTACCACACACCATGCTGGGAGATGTAGTCCTGTATATTACCCCACACACCATGCTGGGAGATGTAGTCCTGTATATTACCCCACACACCATGCTGGGAGATGTAGTCCTGTATATTACCACACACACCATGCTGGGAGATGTAGTCCTGTATATTACCACACACCATGCTGGGAGATGTAGTCCTGTATATTACCCCACACACCATGCTGGGAGATGTAGCCCTGTATATTACCCCACACACCATGCTGGGAGATGTAGTCCTGTATATTACCACACACCATGCTGGGAGATGTAGTCCTGTATATTACCCCACACACCATGCTGGGAGATGTAGTCCTGTATATTACCCCACACACCATGCTGGGAGATGTAGTCCTGTATATTACCACACACACCATGCTGGGAGATGTAGTCCTGTATATTACCACACACCATGCTGGGAGATGTAGTCCTGTATATTACCACACACACCATGCTGGGGGATAGGCTTCAGGACAATGCAGGGGTGGTGGGGAGTTTTCCCTGGGACACTGTGGGGAAGGGTGGGGGTGATGCTGGGACACTGGGGGGGGGGGGGGGGGGGGGGGGGAGTTGTCCCTGGGACACTGCGGGGGAGGGGGACTTTGGGGACACTGTATGGAGGGTGGGTGCTCCTGGGGACACACTGTGGGAGGGGGGCGGGCTGGGTCTGCTGGGGACATACTATGTGTGTGTGTGTAGGGGGGCTGGGGCTGCTGGGGACATACTATGTGTGTGTGTGTGTGTGTGGGGCACACTGTGTGGGAGGGGGGCTGGGGCTGCTGGGGACACACTATGTGAGGGGGAGGGGGTCTGGGGCCGCTGGATGAGGGTGGGGTCGCAGGACGGGAGCCACAGAGGGCACTGGACTGCTGGTCGGGGGACACAGGAGATACCGTACGGGGGCGGGGCCGCAAGGTATGCTGGATGGGGGCGGGGGCTGCATGTTATGCTGGACAGGGGGACGCAGGGGATGCCGGACGGACGCAGGGGACGCTGACAGGGAGGGGCCTCCGGACGGGGGAAGCCGGGCACATTGCAGCTGGGCATTTGCAGCACCCGGGAGGCCCGCTCGGCGGCCGGGTGCTGCTAGTGTCTGGTCAGGGGGCCCAATCCATTTCAGTACCGGGCCCCCTGATGCGGCGGGCCCCATAGCAACCGCTACGGTTGCTATGGCGGTAGTTCCGCCACTGCTTTCACGTATGCTAGCGATTCAGAGATTGTTTTTTCGTAACATATGGTACTTTATGTTAGTGGAAAATTTGGTCACTGTCTTGTGTGTTTTTTGTGAAAAACATCAAAATATAATGAAAAATTTTAAAATTTAGCACTTTACGAACTTTGAAATTCTTTGCTTCTATAAAAAAAAAAAAAAGGCACACAGACAAAAATTAGTTAGTAAGTCACATTATCAATATGTCCTCTTTATTCTGGCTTCATTTCGTAAGCATATTTAACTTTTTTAGGGTGTTACGGTGCTTAGAAATGTATCAGCAAATATCAAATTTTCATGAAATTTCCAAAACTGATTTTTTAAGGACCAGTTCTTTTTTTAAGTTGATTTAGGAGGCTTGTATACTGAAAACCCCCATAAGTGACCCCATTTTGGAAACTAGACACCTTAAAGAATTAATCTAGGGGTATAATGAGCAGTTTAACCCCACAGGGGCTAGAGGAAAGTATTCACAATTAGGCCGGAAAAAAATGGAAAATAGAAATTTTCCAATAATGTATTTTCATAATAAACATGAAAGAAAATGCACCCCAAATTTTGTAACGCAGGTTCTCCTGAGTACAATGGTACCCCATATGTTGGCGTAAACCACTGTATGGACACACAGCGGGGCTCAGAAGGGAAGGAGCGCCTATTAGCAGTTCAGATTTCTGAGCGCCAGGTGCGTTTGCATCCCCCCTGTAGTGTCAGCAGAATAGAACCCCCCCAAAAGTCACCACATTTTGGAAAGTACACCCCTCAAAGAATACATCTTGGGGTGTGGTGACCATTTTGACCCCACAGGTATTAGAGGAAAGTATTCAAAAGAAGACAGTAAAAATGAAAAAATAGAATTTTTCCAATAATATGTTTGTTTAGTTTGAAATTTCTCAATTTCACGAGGAACAGGGGAGAAAACTCACCCCAATATATGTAACGCAGATACTCCTGAGTAGAACGATACCTCATATGTGGGCATAAACCACTGTATGGGCACACAGCGGGGCTCAGAAGGGAAGGAGCGCCAATTAGCATTTCCAGTTCAGATTTTGCTGAAGAAGTTTCTGAGCGCCAGGTGCGTTTGCAGAGCCCCTGTAGTGTCAGCAGAATAGAACCCCCCTAAAAGTCACCCCATTTTGGAAAGTACACCCCTCAAAGAATTCATCTTGGGGTTTGGTGACCATTTTGACCCCACAGGTATTAGAGGAAAGTATTCAAAAAAAGACAGTAAAAATGAAAAAATAGAATTTTTCCAATAATATGTTTGTTTAGTTTGAAATTTCTCAATTTCACGAGGAACAGGGGAGAAAACTCACCCCTATATATGTAACGCAGATACTCCTGAGTAGAATGGTACCCCATATGTGGGCATAAACCACTGTATGGGCACACAGCAGGGCTCATAAGAGAAGGAGTGTCATTTTAGTTACAGGCAATATGTGGGTGTTTACTGGTTATCTGGGGTGGTAATAGACAATCTCGAGGTGTTTACTGGCTATCTGAGGTGGCAACAGGCAATCTGGTGGGGTTATGGGCAATCTGGGGTGGTTACGAGCAGTCTTTGCCAATCTGGGGTGGTTACAGTCAATCTGGGGTGGTTACGGGCTGTATGGGGTGGTTATGGGCAATCTTGGGGTGTTTACTGGCTATCTAGGGGTGGTTACTAGCTATCTGGGATGGTGATGGGCAATCTGGGGGTGTTCACTGGCTATCTGGGGTGGTGACGGGCAATCTGGTGGTGTTCACTGACTATCTGGGGTTGCAACGGGCAATCTGGGGTGGTGACAGGAAATCTGGGGTGGTGACAGGCAATCTGGGGTGGTTGCGAGCAATCTGGGGTGGTTGCGAGCAATCTGTGGTGGTTACAGGCAATTTGGGGTAGTTACAGGCAGTCTGTGGCAATTTGGGGTGGTTACGGGCTGTCTGGAATGGTTATGGGCTATCAGGGGGGAATACAGGCAATCTGGGGAGATTACGGGCGATCTGGGGAGATTACAGGCAATCTGGGGTAGTGACAGGCAATCTGGGGTAGTGACGGGCAATCTGGGGTGGTTATGGGCTGTCTGCGGTGGTTATGGGCTGTCTGTGATGGTTATGGGCTGTCTGGGATGGTTATGGGCTGTCTGGGGTGGATACAGGCAATCTGGGGTGGATACGGACAATCTGGGGAGATTACAGGCAATCTGGGGTGGTTACGGGCAATCTGGGGTGGTGACGGGCAATCTGGGGTGGTTATGGGTAATCTGGGGTGGTTACAGGTAATCTGGGGTGGTTACAAGTAATCCAGGGTGGTTATGGGTAATCCAGGGCACTTGACTTTGGTGACAGGCGTAAAAAAGTGCCGACACCATTTGAAACAAGCGATCAGTGGTATATAGTATATACCGCTGATCACTTGTACTGGGACCACACCAGGTGGTCCCCGATCATTGCCCCCTGCTCTCTGCCACTTCTGGTGGTGGAGAGAATGAAGCTTTGATCATTTTTAGGAATCCATCACTGTGAACAGAGTCTGTTCACAGTGATGGCGGCGGCCATCTTGGATCAGATGGCCGCCCAGGGAGGGGGAGGGTCAGTGGCCAGGTCACTAGGGTTAATTCTGGGACCAGGGGGGGGACATGTTCTCATCTTCTCTCACTGTGGATTCACGGTGAGAAGAGATGAAAGCGTTCAGCTGCACTGGCAATGTCTGTTACCGGTGGCTGGTGAGGGGACTTGCCGGGACTGACCCCACACTCTGCCCCAACCCCTTAGCGACCTCCGATAGCTGAGAGGAGGGGGCTGCGGGCATTACCGGCGCCGCTGCACTATTCTGCACCATCGCCATAAAGAGCTGATGGCAGCAGAATAGAGCCCATTAGTGATCGCCGTAAAAATCCGTATCGGCGGTCACTAATAACATAATACTTGTATTCTCTGGGTCGCTACGGTTACGGCGATACCACATTGGTATAGTTTTTTTTAACTATTACCGCTTTGGCGCAATAGAAACTATCTTCCTAGCAAAAACCCACAAAAACTGTCGCCGCATTGCAAGATCCATAGCGCTCTCATCTTTTGCGTGACAGAGCTGGTTTTGGGCTTATTTTTTGCGGGAAGATCTGTAGTTTCTATTGATACCAAGTTTTATATGTATATGACTTTTTGATCTCTTTTATGACGTATTTTCTAAATTGGCTTGATAAAATACAGCTATTCTGGTACTGTTTTTTTAATTTTTTCTTTTACAGCGTGTGTCATGCGATATAATTATTGATATAGTTTTATAGATTGGGTCGTTACGGACGTAACAATACCAAATATGTATAGGATTTGTGTTTTTGATCACTTTTATGTAATGTTTTATAGTGTATGGGGAATGTAATGCATCTTTATTATTGGGGGGGGGGGGGGGGGGGGGGCTGGGGGGGCTGTGTTGTGTTTGGTGCACACTTTTTTTCACTTTTTTTTACTTTTACACTAGTGTACATTACTGTACACTAGTGTAAAATACTTAGATCATTGATACAATACATTGCAGTACCTGATGTACTGCAATGTATTGTATCATGCCTCATGCTGACAGGCAATACCACGGCCACCCCTGTCAGCATTAGGCATCTCCATGGCGACCCCTGGGGCCTTTATTAGGACCCCGGGTTCACCATGGAGACATCGGGACCCGGACGGCGCCGTGGGACATCGCGATCATGTAAGTGGACCTGCGGCGCCATCCGGGATCCACCGGGACACGTTAGATGCCGCTGTCATGGTTTGACAGCGGCATTTAACGGGCTAAACTGCCCGGAGCGGAGAATGCTCCGCTCCGGGCAGTTACAGGAGGGTGTCAGCGGTCACACTGACCGCTGATCACCCGTCCTGCAGCCGCTGCCGGGCGGTAATTTATTCCGATGCGCCCGCCGTTAAAAGGCGTACGCATCGGAATAAAGCCCATTAGTGGCCGCCATGAAAAGGCAGCATGGCGGTCACTAAGGGGTTAAAGTGTCCCTGTCATTATAACTTTTAAAATCTAAATCAACAGTAGATGTGATATAAAGCAAGTTTGCAATTTACATTCATTATTTTTTTGTTATTGTTGTTATCCTGCTGTTATCATGTCAAACAAAGCTGAACTTACCAGAGATCCCGGCCCAGTTTCCTGAAGGCAGATTTTCTGACTTGTGCTGGTTTTAAAAATAGACTAAACACAGGAATCCTGGCCAGTACAGAGAGTCACGGCTCAATGCGTCCATCAGCCACATGACTACTTTCTCTCTGTGAGCGCTCAGATGGCCTGGGATACACAGGACTTCCTATTTTCTGACTGTTTCCTGTTGTGTTTTTTTTTTTTTTTTTTTTAGAAAAAAAAAGTCCGAAAATGGGAAGTGCATTGTTTTCCATGATAACAAAAAAAAAAAAATAATGAATGTACATGGTAAACTTGCTTTATATCACATCTACTGTTACTATACTATAATATACACACACACACACACACACACATATATATATATATATATATATATTTATTTATTTATTTATTTTTTTAACTGGTTAAAATAGACAAATACCAAGTTGCAGAATTTCACTACACAATGATTACTGTTTACTTACATAAAAGCAGATGGCTCCTTTAAGTGTGCTCTGGCTATTAGCGGGGCACCTGGCAGCTGTGGGTACAGTTATAAAGCGGCAGTAGGCATACTTTGTATGCTGTGCAGTGACTATAGGCGGATTTCAAGCTTCTTTCTACTGCTCATAACCTTGGATAGCTCTCATTTCATTTTTTTTTTTTTTTTTTCAGAGTGTTTTGAGACCTTCATAATGAAATATCACAATTAACCCCTGCAGAGCCAGCAAACTGCTAAAAGTCTTAGTAGATTTTTGTGGAAAGTGATGGCTGGCATGTCACAAGGAATTGTAGAGTCGCCAGCATTCTGCCCTGAGCTATATAGCCCTGTGACATTAAGGTCACCTGGCTTATGATGCCGCCATAAATTGGAACTACATAGCCGTCCCCAATCCATTCAGCATGGCAGCTGTGATAAAGTGAGCCCCAAGTAGGGATAAATAATAACTTCATTAAACAGTTTATCTGTGCTGCTGCTTTCCGCCGGGCACTGACGCCATTTAGTGGACGACATCAAGCATGTTCTGGTGAAAAGGTGATTATAAATCATGCACAGTTCTTGAAGTTTATTTTATTGCCTATGTTTAGTTGTTTGCAATGCTATGTACACCATAGAAGGAGAGCCTGTGTCTGCCATGCGGGCACTTCTTTTAAGTTGGATCTCTTGCTCATTCCTAGGGGCTGTGCTGGGCTACCTGTGCCCATACTGCAATAAAGACATATGGGGGTTACTAAAGATAGTGGAGCCACCTATTTTCCGTATGTTTCTGGTTAGGCTAGGTTCACACTGCGTTTTCAGCATCCGTTTAACGCATCCGTTTTTTGCAAAAAACGCATGAAAAACGGATTGCAAAAAACGGATTCATTTGTGTGCATCCGTTTTTCCATTGACTTCCATTATAAAAAAAAACTGATCCGTTTTTTTTGGCGGACCAAAACGGACCAAAAAACGTTGCTGACCCTATTTTTCTGGACGTTAAAAAAAACGGATCCGTTAAACGGATGCTGAAAACGCAGTGTGAACCTAGCCTTACAAGACACTTTACACTTTTTAATAGGTTTTGCAGACTGTGACAACTGTATAATGAAACTATTTTCGAAACCAATGCTTGCATTTGGTGAATGGAAATAATCCTTCCTTACTTCCAATACTTCCTTACCATCCTCAATCAAATCTTTATTGCACTTGAGTAAGGTAACTCCCTTGGGCTTACCACTCCCCCCCCCCCCCCAAAAAAAAACAAAAAAAAACTATACCGTGATCTATACAGATTACAGCTTACTGTAGGCGACTTAGCACAGACCCCTCCTCACTCCTGGCTGTATGGCTCAGAATCCTCCTCTGTTATGCACGTGATGGTCACTAGAGGCTGCAGTGCAGAGGAAGATGCCAGGCCCTAGAGACAGGAGTGGGGAGGGCTGAGTATCAGGGTGTGTTCTCACATTATGTTTGTCTTAATAACGCAATGTGAGAACCCGGCACTTTCTGTGTGCTCCTACCCACTGTGTTAGGGCCATATTACATTGCCTGATATCCTGGGTAAGAAGCGCCGTTCTGCTAGATTGGCGCTCGCTTACAGAGCCTAATTTTTTTTTTTATAAACTCGGGGCACCCCTACAGAATAATTTTCTTTTTTTTAAGAAATGTCATTCAGTGACTCACAGGTGACATCTTCTTTAATTTGAGGCGTCACTTTTCTTTCCCTCTCCATCTGGCCCAGACCACTGTGGTGATTTCTTGCGGCTACAATTCATCTCTTTAGAACCTGCCAGACAAACAACCTAGGCTCCGCACTTTTTCAGCAACTTTCTTCCCTTTTTCCAACCCATGAGGTCCCAAACAGTAGTAATTTCACTTTTTGGTGTGATTTCCAGTAAAGTGAGGTTTCCCCCTCTTTGAATGCCTGCTGTGCCTCCATATAGTAATAATGTCCCCTGCTGTGCCCTCCATATAGTAATAATGCCATTGCTGTGCCCTCCATATAGTAATAATGCCCCTGCTGTACCTCCATATAGTAATAATGCCCCTACTGTGCCCTCCATATAGTAATAATGCTCCCTGCTTTGCCCTCCATATGACCCTAGAATTATCGTTAACCCTTTAGTGGTGCTCTTGTAACTGAATTTAACCCCCAGTGATGCCCCTAGTGGCTGTAGTCAACCCCTAATGGTGTCCTGGCAGCTGTAATTACCCTCCCCCACCTCCTCAGTGGTGTCCTGGTAGCTGTAGTTAACGCCCAATGCCCAGTGGTGTCCCGATAGCTGTAGCTCACTCCCACCCCCACAGTGATGTCCTGGTAGCTGTAGTTCACCACCCCCCCACCCCCCAGTGATGTCCTGGTAGCTGAAGTTCACACTCCCAGTGGTGTCCTGGTAGCTGTAGTTCACCCCCCCCCATTGGTGTCCTGGTACCTTTAGTTCACCCCCCACCCCCCGTGGTGGCCTGGTAGCTTTAGTTCCCCCCTCCATCTAGTGGTGTCCTGGTAGCTGTAGTTCACCCCCCCTAGTGGTGTCCTGGTAGCTGTAGTTCACCTCCCCAGTGGTGTCCTGGTAGCTGTAGTTCACCCCCCCAGTGGTGTCCTGGTAGCTGTAGTTCACACACACACACACACACACACACACACACACACACACACCCCAGTGGTGTAGCTGTATTTCACCTCCCCACCTTAGTTGTGTCCTGGTAGCTGTAGTTCACACCCCCAGTGGTGTCCTGGTAGTTGTAGTTCACCCCCCAGTGGTGTCCTGGTAGTTGTAGTTCACCCCCCAGTGGTGTTCTGGTAGCTGTAGTTCACCACTCCCCTAGTGGTGTCCTGATAGCTGTAGTTCACCCCCCAGTGATGCCCTGGCAGCTGTAGTTCACTCCCCAGTGGTGTCCTGGTAGCTGTATTTCACCCCCCCCCCCCCCTTAGTGGTGTCCTGGTAGCTGTAGTTCACACACCCCCAGTGGTGTCCTGGTAGTTGTAGTTCACCCCCCAGTGTCCTAATAGTTGTAGTTCACCCCCTCCCCTAGTGGTGTCCTGGTAGCTGTAGTTCACTCCCCAGTGGTGTCCTGGTAGCTGTAGTTCACACACACCCCAGTGGTGTCTTGGTAGCTGTATTTCACCCCACCCCCTTCGTGGTGTCCTGGTAGCTGTAGTTCACACAACCCAGTGGTGTCCTGGTAGCTGTAGTTCACACACACCCCAGTGGTGTCCTGGTAGCTGAAGTTCACCCCCCCTAGTGGTGTCCTGGTAGCTGTAGTTCACTCCCACCCCCACAGTGGTGTACTGGTAGCTGTAGTTCCCTCTCCTCCTTCCCCACAGTGTTGTCCTGGTACCTGTACTTTTACCACCCAGTGATGGTGGTAAAAAACAAAAACACACCGCTCACCTTTCCTCGCTCCAGCACTAGCCAGGTATGCTCTGCCATCTCCTACAGCGCACGTCTTCTCCGGCAGGCGGCGCGCAATGAAATGACGTCATCGCGCGCGGCCCGCCCGAGAGAATAGACGTGCGCCACTCTGTCTCACAGGAACTATCAGGCACAGCGCGAGCTGTATCAAGCCACCGACATCCCCTGAAGCGGCCTGCCCTCTACTGTGCACAGTGGCCGCTAGACACAGGAGAGTGCAGTGCCTGACAGCTCCTGTGAGGCAGAGCGGCGCGGAATGGAGTTTCCCCACCGGAGAGGCACCAGCCTGAACCCCAAACCCTGCTTCTGGGTTCGGGCTGGTGGGGGCCTCTATGTAGTGGGGGCCCGGGGTACGTGCCCCGGGTGCCCTCCCTATAATCCAGCCCTGGGTATCCACTGCAGTTAGTGTTTTTCCACTAGGTGACACTACTGTGTTCGCTTATTCTATGCACAGCTGAAGTATACCGAGGGTTAAAGGGGTTATCCAGCGCTACAAAAACCATGGCCACTTTTCCCCCTACTGTTGTCTCCAGTTCAGGTGCGGTTTGCAATTAATCTCCATTTACTTAAATGGAACTGAGTTTCAAAACCCCACCCAATCTGGAGACAACAGTAGGGGGAAAGTGGCCATGTTTTTGTAGCGCTGGATAACCCCTTTAACTATTGTGGGTCACATGTTGTCCTTTACCTATTCACAGGTGCAGGTGCTTTTCCTCCTTCTTCTAGCCTATCTTCTGCTCGCTCTCTCCACACACACAACTCACCAATTATAGGCAGGGTTAGACAGACCCCTGTAGAAAGGATTTACTTCCTGGTGGGAGGAGTTTGTTAGTTGGAGTTAGTTGTCGTCTGGAGTGAGTCTGGCAAAGAGCAAGCAAGAAAGCGAGCCACAGTTTTTTCTTATGAGCAACAGAACCACTATGCAGTGCTAGAACTCTACAGGGGGAGAGAAGCCGCACAGGGAACACCATGCCCATGCCAGAAACCTCTCTAAAAGCACAGGGCAGTAACCTTAGGAGTCATAGGAACTGACCCCAGTGGAACAAAGGTAGGGAAAGTCTATGTATTCCACTGCGCAAAGTCTTTGAAGTTGGCTTAGCCCAAATAACAAGGCCTGGGACTCGTACTACCCACCTAGCCCGCAACTAGACTTTATCCATGAGTACGCATATTCTCTATATCTCTTCTACACAACTCTAATGTTCTAGGCAGAGTACACGTCTACATTGGACAAGGCCACTTAGGCAACTCCTCTCCTCTACTCTCTCAACTGCAAAGCTCTTTTTTCTTCAAAGCACCTTATCTGTACCTAAACTGTTCTATTCTTCTAAAGCATTGGACTTTGGCTTATTCCTTGTGCACCCACACCCACACCCACCTGTACACTTGTGTTAAATCCCTATTGGTGTTGGTGAGGCGTCAAAGCATCCGGGGTTGGTCCAATACCACTTTAGGCTACCATGACAAGTGCCCAGGTGACCATAGACTCACCCAGCTACCACACCATTGTACCAGCTGACCTGGCAGTGAGACCACCATCCAGAACTCCATTCGCCTCATCAGTCACCCTATAGGGCTCCACAGAAACCCAGTTTTAATGGGGGGGGGGGGGTCACATCGATGTTTTTGTTACAGTTTTCATTCGAGTTTTTGAACCAAAAAAAGAAGTTCTCTGTTTTAGATTTTCTATAACAGCACAATATGTAATACGTAAAGCATGCTCACTAGCTCGATTCCCACCACTGCTGTTCCAACAACTCCTGGTCCCCAGAGCTTTCCACTTGTTCCTTCTTCTGATCATGTGCTAACCCTGTACAAACTGCCTGCTTAGACGATCCTGGGCTACAGTAGTGACCCCAGCCAGTGATTTGCTTTAGATACTCAAAAGGTACCGCTAGACTGCAATGTGTGAACTCAACCTAAACGAGCAGAGTACCCAAGGTCTCAGCTGATAATCTAGGGCATAGGGTGGCATCAGCTGTAAGTGGCATGCCAGAATATTAACTATGACATGTTAGACATTTTTGGAAGTAATAGCGACCCTTTAATAGAATGTTACCTTATATATCACACTTTCTTTAGCCACTTTCCTTATCATTCATATGTTCTAACCATTGGCAAAAATTATATGGAAAGGCATCTTTTACTGCGTTTGTCATATAAACAGACTTTCCTTCACTCCTTCCATAGTTTAAATTGAGGGATTCAGCAGGAAATCAGCTACTTGTTTATCATTAAAAATCCTGATCAAAGAAAAATCCTTTTTTTTTTTTTTTTTTTTTTTTTTTTTTGGAGCAGACAGGTAGGGGCCGAAACTTTCAAGATCTGGCAGGTTCTACATGGTTAACAACATAATGTCCCAGGGAAGAAAATAATGCAAATTATTTATCGTTTACAGAACAGTGATTATAGTGATTCAGTGAATTATGCAGCGAATGCAATCTACGATCCTGCTGAGACGAGGTTTAAAACCATTATTATTTATAAAGCTCCGATATTTTCTGCCACGCTGTACTACTGATGCATAATCAGCTTGTAATACACATTATAATTGAATGTAATAATACAGTCCAGGAATGGTCAATATAAATGACAATTTGGACTGTGGAAGCTGTTGTTATTGCAAGCAAAACCAGTGATGCACCCAGAGTTATAAATCCAAAAGATGCCGTTAAACATAATTTAAAGCGGAGCTACGCCCAAGAAATAATGTGTCCGACCCCCCTTCCCCCCATTGCTCACAGCTATAATGTCCTGTCTCTTGCTGAAGCCATCCTAAATAGCACATCCATTCTAGGTGACTGCATGGCATGTCACAGGCAAATCACGCTGAAGGCCAAATGCCTGAGACATAAATAAAAGTCACTGTCACCTTAGAGGAGAGCAGAGCTTATTGTGGTTCTCTGAGTTCAATCTAGAATTTTAAAGGCTCGACTAGTCTTGTCTTGGTAGAGCTCGATCATTGTATGAAGAGAGGTTCTACAACTTGTTTTTTTTCAACACCTTCAAGATCTGTGCTTACTGGTTATCTGCTAATCCATAAGGGGACAATATTAGAGTAGTTTACTGCAGCAACCTAGAGTTGTGTGCGTGGGGACACTAGGTCCAGTGGGCAGCTGCAGTGTGGTGACCAAGGGGCTGGAAGGTGTTGTAGTATAGATGTGGTACTCGGCCAGTTCTCTGATGTTTCTCGTGGCGCCAGTTCAGTGGTACAGGTGTGATGTTGGTACCTGTGTTGCTCGGTTTGTTGCCCCCAAATAGTCAGTAACCTCTGGGAGTGTTGAGTGTCCCTTGGGCACTTGTTACTGTAACCTGGAATCGTAGTAGACCCACCCGGGATGTCGGTACAGCTGCGCGGTAGGATACGTACACCTATTCTTGGTAGCTTTGTCCTACTGGGGTAAGTTCCTCTTGTTTCAGGAGACTGCCCTGCACGTTTTGGAAGGGCATGGGCTAGGCTATTCCTAGATGGCTTCTCTCCCCTAGGGTAAACTTAGCACTGCATAACTGTGGTAGTTGCTTGCATAAGGAAAGTCCTCTGTTACTGCCTCTGGTCTATGTCAGGGGTCCTGGCCAAAACCAAGCCCTGGCTTAACTTCTGCAGGAACTGTGTCTCTTTAAGTCCTCTCTCTCTGGAAAGTAACTAGAGACTGACTCACTTCCACCACCAGGTTAACTCCTTCTACAGGGGTGAATCTAAACCTTCATGTGATTGGTGGGGCTGTGTGTGGGTGAGAGAAAGGAAGTACAGCATAGGATAGGACAAAAAGCACTTGTGACTGGTCAGCATACTGTAGCACAGAACAGTTAACCCTTTGATTCTAGAGCCGTACACAGAAGACATAAAAACAGTAGTGACACCTAGTGGGGAAAATAGGGTATTACGTCTCCCATGGTTAACCTGAGTGAAAACTTTACACAAGTGCCAAGGAACAGCACCCTGTGGTGGAACACCGCACAGAGTGTTGCGGTACCACATGGGGCTGGAGGGGTAGCTAGTTCTTCCCACTGTTCCCAAACAGACACTGTGTAAATGTTCCTATTACCCCTTTCTATCGTGTACTAGTGCAGGACACAATTACAGGGAGTTCAGACATCACTGCAGAAACCATGTAAAGCTTAGTTTTGTAAGGTGCAGGTACATAATAAAAGAGACCATATACAAAAATAGCACAATCAAACCATCGTACAAGAGTCCTTAATGACAATTATTGCACAACAGCTTTCCTCAATGTTTACTCATCAGAGTCAACATAAATACTTCTAAGTATTGACTGTGTGTAAACACACTCAAAAGAACATCATTGTAAACTCCTAATATAGACAGTTTTGCAATAATTGGTGATAGTGAACGGTATGGGAATTAACCCCCACGCTGTGCAATATACTGTATAGAAAGTAAGATCTGGCGCCCAACCACAACACATGTTTCATGTAAAGATGCTCAAACTAAAGATTATGATTATGCTGAGAACAGCACTTGGCTAAATCATTATTGTTTTTATTATTAATTATCTTTAAAGCGCCCTTAATTCCAGAGCGCTATACAAGCTATAAGAGGTAACAAACTGAACATTACAAAATCAAAGACTCATTACATGAGTGAGGTAAAAGGCAGACTGGTACATAGGGATAGAGGACTGTGAGGGCTTACAATCTACTAGCTAAATAGGGTTGACAGTATCCCTTTAATGTAGCACAGTATTAGATTCAAAATATATTACTGACGTATTTGGCTTTTATTTTACTGTGTGTGAACATAGCCTTATATTTTACAAAAATATACACTACCTTTCAAAAGTTTAGGGTCACCCAAACAATTTTGTGTTTTCCATGAAAAGTCACACTAATTCACCACCATACGTTGTGAAATGAATAGAAAATAGAGTCAAGACATTGACAAGGTTAGAAATAATGATTTGTATTTGAAACAACATTGTTTTTAAATCAAACTTTGCTTTCGTCAAAGAATCCTCCTTTTGCAGCAATTATAGCATTGCACACCTTTGGCATTCTAGCTATTAATCTGTTGAGGTAAGCTGGAGAAATTGCACCCCACGCTTCTGGAAGCAGCTCCCACAAGTTGGATTGGTTAGATGGGCACTTCTGGCGTACCATATGGTCAAGCTGCTCCCACAACAGCTCAATGGGGTTCAGATCTGGTGACTGCGCTGGCCACTCCATTACCGATAGAATACCAGCTGCCTGCTTCTGCTGTAAATAGTTCTTGCACAATTTGGAGGTGTGTTTAGGGTCATTGTCCTGTTGTAGGATGAAATTGGCTCCAATCAAGCGCTGTCCACTGGGTATGGCATGGCGTAGCAGAATTGAGTTATAGCCTTCCTTATTCAGAATCCCTTTTACCCTGTACAAATCTCCCACCTTACCAGCACCAAAGCAACCCCAGACCATCACATCACCTCCACCATGCTTAACAGATGGCGTCAGGCATTCTTCCAGCATCTTTTCATTTGTTCTGTGTCTCACAAACGTTCTTCTTTGTGATCCAAACACCTCAAACTTGGATTCATCCGTCCACAACACTTTTTTCCAGTCTTCCTCTGTCCAATGTCTGTGTTCTTTTGCCCATCTTAATCTTTTTCTTTTATTGACCAGTCTCAGATATGGCTTTTTCTTTGCCACTCTGCCCTGAAGCCCAAAATCCCGCAGCCGCCTCTTCACTGTAGATGTTGACACTGGTGTTTTGCGGGTACTATTTAATGAAGATGCCAGTTGGGGACCTTTGAGGCGTCTGTTTCTCAAACTAGAGACTCTAATGTGCTTATCTTCTTGCTTAGTTGTGCAACGTGGCCTCCCACTTCTTTTTCTACTCAGGTTAGAGCCTGTTTGTGCTGTCCTCTGAAGGGAGTAGTACACACCATTGTAGGAAATCTTCAATTTCTTAGCAATTTCTTGCATGGAATAGCCTTCATTTCTAAGAACAAGAATAGACTGTCGAGTTTCAGATGAAAGTTCTCTTTTTCTGGCCGTTTTGAGCGTTTAATTGACCCCACAAATGTGATGCTCCAGAAACACAATCTGCTCAAAGGAAGGTCAGTTTTGTAGCTTCTGTAACTAGCTAGACTGTTTCCAGATGTATGAACATGATTGCACAAGGGTTTTCTAATCATCAATTAGCCTTCTGAGCCAATGAGCAAATACATTGTACCATTAGAACACTGGAGTGATAGTTGCTGGAAATGGGCCTCTATACACCTATGTAGCTATTGCACCAAAAACCAGACATTTGCAGCTAGAATAGTCATTTACCACATTAGCAATGTATAGAGTGTATTTGTTTAAAGTTAGGACTAGTTTAAAGTTATCTTCATTGAAAAGTACAGTGCTTTTCCTTAAAAAATAGGGACATTTCAATGTGACCCCAAACTTTTGAACGGTAATGTATCTACTATAATACTTGTCCCTATGTGCAAAAATATAACTATAACATTCCTCCTTATGAACAAGAATATAACTTCTATAATATTGCCCCTATATACAAGAATATAACTTCTATAATATTGCTCCTTATGTAAAAGAATATAACTACTAAAATACTGCCCCATGTACAAAAATATAACTGCTATAATACTGCCCCCGTGTACAAAAATATAAATACAATAATACTCGCCCCTATGTAAATTATGACAACTACAATAAAACTGCCTCCTATGTACAAGAATATAACTACTATAATACTGCCCCCTATGCACAAGAATATAATTACTATAAAACTGTCTCCTATGTACAAGAATATATTTACGATACAATAATATTGCTTTCTATGTACAAGAATATAATTACTATAGCACTGCCTCCTATGTACAAGAATATAACTACTATAATACTGCTCCTATGTACAAGATATAACTACTAAAATACTGCCCCCTAAGTACAAGAATATACCTATTATAATACTGCACCCTATGTACAAGAACATAACTACAATAATACTGCCCCCTATGTGCAGTTTAAGAATATAACTTCCATAACACTTCCTACTATGTATAAGAATATAACTACTATAATACTGCCCCTATGTACAAGAATATATCTACTATAATACTGCCCCTATGTACAAGAATATAACTACTATATTACTCCCCCTATGTACAAGAATATAACTACTATTTTATAGAAATTTTATGGTATAGTATTTTTTTAATACAATTACTACACAAGTACAATTACTATGTATGTATAAAATGGCAGTATGCTCATTATTTACAGCGTGTTTTTCTTAACCTGGTCACTAGAGATGAGCGAACCTCGAGCATATATCCGAATGCGAACTTTCGGCATGTGATTAGCGGTGGCTGCTGAACTTGGATAAAGCCCTAAGGCTATGTGGAAATCATGGATATAGTCATTGGCTGTATCCATGTTTTCCAGACAACCTTAGAGCTTTATCCAAGTTCAGCAGCCCCAGCTAATCAAATACCGAACGTTCGGGTTCGGATCGACTCAAACCCAAACCCGGATCGCTTATCTCTACTGGTCACACATTTTTAATTTTTGTCTATTCCCCCCCCACAATTACGGACATAATTTTATATGTTGTTTACTATGTGTGAACGTAGCTTTATAGTAGTTTTATAGCAGCTATATTCTTCTACACTTCTACATTAGTGTTACTATGATATAGTTACAATATATACAGCTCACTTGTAGATATTATTCTGTAAACCTATTTCTTATCCTTCTCTTTATATGACTGATTGGATGGCTTTTTGGAACCTTATGGGTTATGATAATGAATATGATAGCTTGGTTTATGCTCATAATGAATTCCCAGCATTACTTGAGTCTCTCAGAAAACCAAGCTTTTATTTGGAAGGTGACAAACTCCTAAATCACAGAGATTTCTATGAAAACATTTGACAGTTTCTGTAGCTTGGAGCAAAACAAGGAGCAGGACATTGATGGATCCCTCCATGTGTGCGGTGCGCTTCTATGATAAAATGTTCCAAAGTAGCAGAACATATCAGGAAATTCTAATAAACCAAACCCAAGAGAGATATCCAGGGATCACTGCTGGGCCTGTGAGGGGCTTCTCTGCCCCTGAGTTACTTGTAATCTGATGTAGATCATCATGGACTTCCATTTGCAGATATGTTTGAATTATTAGCTTGACCATCTATGTAGCAGAAGAGTCGAACATGAGCAACTGTAATAGAGCAATATCTTTCCATGCAGTGTAAATCAATGTGAACTCATCCCCACTGGCCCACTGGGATCCATTGGGTTAGAAGAGGTGTAAAGGAGCAATGTGACTCATACAGGCAATTGTCCTCTAGACCTGCAGATTGTAGCGTGGAATTTCAAATATCCTTTAAATCATTAATCTCTTCTTTTCCTGAATATCAGCACTGTGTTCTGTGAGTACCTGCATTCTGTCCATGTATTAAGCCTGGGGTATTGGTGTGTTATCTATACACTGACAGGCAACCTATGTCAGGTAAAGGTAAAATGGCAATGGCACATAGTACATTACATTTCAGCAAATGCACGGGTCAGAGGGGTTATTTATAATCCCATGTAGCCAGGAAATGGGCTGTAAGGCACCCCCCTGAAACAGCACACTTAGATAGATAGATAGATAGATAGAAGGATGAGCAGTGTGAGGGTAGAAGTGTAAGCTGTGTAGCTGTGAAATAGCTCCTGTCCTGTCAATTTGTGTGCCAGTATACCCTGTCCACAGCTCTCCTATGTGACGTAAACCCATAATTGCAGTACTGAAGTGGCCCCAATAACCAGATCCAAGATGCCAGCAGATAAAGTTAAAAAGTTTATTCTTGGTGATGCATTTTTCCGGCTAGGATGATTGTTACCTGTCAAATTACGGCAGGTGGCCGGTTGTAAAATCCTGTTTGGCAGCACAAAAACTGTAATTGACAATGACACTAATTCTGCTGCCAGACACAATTTTACAACTGGCCACCTGATGTAACCTGACAGGTGAGGCATTGTATTCCTTTGATCCACCACTGTCCACAGCTCTCCTGGGTGAACTTAGCCCAGTGAGTCACCTGTCAGGTGATCAAAGGGACGCCCTTGGTATTGGAGATGAGGTATTATCATACAACAGTGATTTTATTCAAACATCAAGTACAACGGGTGAGAGTCTTTTATCTGTTGAGAGAATTTTTCTCTCAAGTATATCTCATATTCAAGATGATAGCAGCATAGGTAAATATTTACAAATCAAGTAGGCATAAATATCACAATAAATAAAAACTACAGTAAGTTAAGTGAAATGGTCTTCTGCCCAATGGGAAACACTCAAAGTCCTTGATAAGGCACTTGTAGACAGCACTTGTAATCAGCATTCATTATGGTACAAAGTACCCCTTTAACTTTTGAGAGTTGGTTGATACAGCGTCATAATAAAGTTTTCCTATAAACACCTGTAAACAAAGGGGTCTGCTGAAGGCTGTAGTAGTGAGGAGATAGCGTGAGAGTCCTGGCACTTTAAGGGTAGCTTTACACACACCGTATTGCAGCGGATTTTCTGCTGCCAATCCGCAGCGGATCCGCAGCAGATTTTACTAAATGAATGAACATAGCATTAAATCCGCACTGTAAATTCAGCTGCGGATCCGCAGCAGATTTGATGGTGCATATTGATGCTGTGTACATTCATTTAGTCAAATCTGCTGCGGATCTGCTATGGATCCGCAGCAGAAATGATCTGCGATACGGTACGTGTGAAGCTACCCTAAATCTGCATAGTGTTCTTTGAATAAGAAGTCCCTCATTGTAGATAGAGATCCTCTAGCACATAGCAAGTAGTATCCATTAGAGTCCCTACATAAAATAGTCACCAAACATCATCCTTTATAAAAAAAAATGGCAGCAGCAATCACTGTAGCATAACCCATAACAATAGGTAGTTTTCCTGCCACATACATGGTGTAATGACCAGGCACTTTTTTTATAAATGTTACATGTTGCTAACATTACATAATTTAGGGGTGAACCCCACCTCCTCACATGGTTCCAGGTTACTCATAAAGTCCGGAAGGTAAAGCTTTTTGACAGAGCTCCTGGCAACAAACAGGGTACAGCCATATACTATGTCTTTCACAAAGCCATACCCTTTACATCTGTTGAACTCATGTTGACCTTCCTCCATTCAGGACACTCCTGCTCATTCTTTTGTAGAAACCATAGGTCAGGGTTGGAGTAGAAGACAATGGTGCTGATGCAGGAGTGGGTCTTAAAGGGGTTATCCAGTGCTACAAAAACATGGCCACTTTCTTTCAGAGACAACACAACTCTTGTCTCCAGTTCAAGAGCGGTTTGCAATTAAGCTCCATTCACTTTAATGGAACTGAGCAGCAAAACCCTACCCAAGCTGGAGATAAGAGTGGGACTGTCTCTGGAAGAAAGTGGTCATGTTTTTGTAGCGTTGGATAACCCCTTTCGTAGGAGTGCCGCACACTCACAGCTTAACTGCACTGTTGTTGTTTATCTAAAGGAGCAAGAGTAATACCGTGAGCCAAATTAGCAAATATTGCGTTTAGGCGAGCAACAGAGTGGGGATAAATATGGCCTATGTTAGTTTCCTAAAATCCTCCCTTGTAGGGTCCCAGCTATGATGAGAACTGCTCACCCCAAACACCATCTGCAGACATTAGCCTTTAACATTATTCCATGATAATTACATAACTAGAAAATCTCTCTGCAGCTGGTTTTACTGAGGTTGTAAAATCCACAGTCAGCAGGTCACAGTCGTCAGAACTCATCCTTCCCTTTCTCCACTAGCCCAGATTAAAGGATCCTGTCAGTAAGCATTTAAAAAGGAGAAAATGTATATTGTTAACTCAGTCACTCCTGGGGGACTGTTCATGAGTCAACAGAAACTCAAAATGCTTTTCACCTTAGGCTGAGTTCACACTTCATTTCGACGGGACATGGAACTTAGAAGTAGGCATTCTGTATACTGGCAGCAGGTCCATTATATTTAATGGCTCAAATATAGTCGGCTAAGGACTACATTCAGTCCATTTACCAAATGAGTTCTTTCATTTTGTGAGACTACCAAAAAAATTCAGAAAATGGACCATGCATAGTTTCTAGTTGGCTACATGCAGTCCAAACTTAATCCGCCTACTTAGAGTATACTATGGTTTTTGTTACATACTTTTTGACTGGATGCGGACATATACTAGTGGGGATTACGCCTTAGATACCTAGGTTATGATCTCACATATGTCCAGCCAAAAACCAAGCAATGTGTGTTGGCAAATGGTCACAAGATTACACCACTAAAGCTGCTGAATAGCTGAGCGGGAAGTTACTGCACATCAGGGACCCAGAGCAGCGCGATGCGGATGGCAAAACAGGAGCCAGGTAGGTAAGTGGATGTTATTTTTATTTTACTCACCCATTCCTCAGACATTTCTTTTAAAAAAAGGGGGCCCTTGCCGAACTCCCACTTTAATGATCACAGTACTTTAAAGAGCATCAAAATCTTTGTTGTTATGTTACATACAAGGTGAGCCTGTTGCTTAAAGAGGAACTAACAGCAGGTTAGGCAAATCTAACATGCTGATAGCCCGCTATTGTGCACAGGCCACTGAATATGAAGGTAAGTCTCTTACTTTCATCCTGAGCCCTGTTCCCATGCAGCTGTTAATGTAATCCTGTGTCTGTTAAGGTTGTTAGGAACAGAGGGGGCGGAACTATTGCCCCCAGAGCACCGATCCGACCCACCCCTGGATGGCTCACTTCGTTGATAAATATTAAAATAGGCCGGCTGGCTGGGGTGCTCCTAACTGTCTTACCAGATACACAACTGTATTAACAACTGCACAGAAATGGTGCTGAGGATGAAGGTAAGAGACATTTCTTCATCCTCAGCGCTCTCTGTGCTCAATAGGGAGCTATTTAGCAGGTTAGATTTGTTTAACTTGCTCATAGTTCCCCTTTAAACCCTTAAACATTGTGCATGTCATTCCATTTTTGAGTTCCTGCAGGCTCAGGCGCTGATAAAAAAAAAAAAATCCTTTATAAACATAGTTCTCCCACTTACAATCCCTACCGAGTCTGTCTCTGTTTGATTTCACGCTGTTTGCAGGTCCCTGAAGCTCCAGTTTGTGTGTTCATTTTTTCTTTGCTTCCTTGTTTGGGGTTTCCCATGATGCACTTTATCTCCTGTGATGTCTAACTGACTCTGTAAAACTTTTAGATGGCTTACATCTTGCTCAGCCAATCAGAGCTGAGCAACCTGAGTCATCTGACAAAGGTAGGCTGGCCTAACAGGGCTTATACCCTTCTCCCTCTTGATGATGTCATTGTCACAAAATGGCTGCCACAGAAAAGCCTGGGGTCAACAGTCATTAGGTAAGAATAATTTTACTTCACTTCCTCGTGATAGGTTGCGGGAGGAAAAGATAGGGAGGGGGGGCAGATAGGTGATTAAAGCCTATTACAAAGTTATATAACTTTGTAATGTGTTTCAATTACTGGGAAAAAGCTTTTCACTGGATTACCCCTTCAAGGCTACACACACTCCTAGTGTCAAGGGCCCTATCCCAGTTTGGGGTAGCAGGTGGCGGTTTAACTGTACAATGTTATTTACATGTAGCAAAAAAAAAAACGCAGAGGGACACTTTAAGTTCCTTACCTTGGCTTGTTCTATTGATTACTGGAAAACAAATTGTAATAAAAAATATTCTCCAAGCTTTAGTCATTGATCACAGCTGTACGAAAAGGCTGTGTTGGGTTTCTTGGAACACACATAGAAAAGCTATAATTAGTTATATCTTTCTGTGTCTTTTGCACCCGCTCCTGCCGTTGCCTAAAAATACTGACCAAAACGAGATCCTAAACGAGCGTAATAGTGAGTGAGAATCCAGTCTAATGCTGCGTTTACACGGAACAATTATCGTTCGAATTTTCGCATAAACAATCACATTTGAGCGACAATCGTACAGTGTAAACACAGCAAACGATCAACCAACGACGAGCGAGAAATCGTCCATTTAGATTTTTCAACATGTTCTTAAATCATTGTTCGTCGTTCGCTGAAAATTCGCAGATCGCTTCGTGTAAACAGTCTTTCACCGATTTACCCTATGTAAAAGATGGGCTGAAGCAATTTTAAAAATGATCACAATAACGATATTTCTTACGGATTTTAAAACTATTTTCTAATGATTTATTTGTCAAAATGCTGATCGTTATAAAAACCAAATTGTTGCTTCAAAATCGTTAAACGATCGATTGGGCGAATTATCGCTCAGTGTAAACGTAGTATAAGTTTTGTAGCCCATAATCAGGGAGCTTAAAGGGGTACTCCAGCGGGGGGGGGGGGGGGCCTTTTTCGCTGGGAGGAGGTGGCTGAGGGAAAAGACGTCCACTCACCTCCCCAGTTCCAGCGGCGGGTCCCGCATCGCGGCGCTCCAGTGCCCGGCCCCCGGCCGCTTCCTGGTGTCTGACGTGGGCCTGAGACGATACGTATCAGGTCCGCTCAGCCAGTCAGTGACAGAGGCGGGATGTGAGCGGACTTGAAACAGATCCCGCCTCCTTCACTGACTGGCTGAGCGGACCTGAGATTTCACATCTTGGTCGCCGCCGCCGCCGCTGGTCCCAGCGAAAAAGTGCCCACCCGCTTGAGTACCCCTTTAACTGTTCAGTAGTCAAATCATGGGATGCCACCTTTACTAAACAACCACTAATCTACACTCAAGAATTTGACCCTGAAACAGTATTATAACAGCTCTCCGGTTTGGAAGTGAGCTTATTTTGTCCACTTCTTTGTTCATTGTGCCCCTTGTGGGCAGCTTTTGTGTTTTTTTTTTTTTGTTATTTGTACATTATGTATTATTACTAATAAAGAATTTATGTTTTTTTGCCAACTTTTGTGGGTGCACCTATTTTCAGTTTACTCTATTCTTGAGTGTAGATACGTTTTGTAGCCCAGGGCTTTTCTTAGGATGACAGCAGAGACATTGCAGCCACACTGAATTCTCCATGTAATAACCATTCAGGCCTCATCTCTCTGCCACCTTTCACCTTGTCTCTGTTTGTTAACCTATTCCCTGCTGGATTCCCTTTGTAGACACCTATGATTGAGCACAATCTCTTGATAAAGACTCTAATTTTTGCAATTGCTCATCCCTGTTCAAGTGCTGAAGTGATTATATACCCAGCTCATCCCATTATCTCCATGTGGCACAGATTGTAGTGAATTACAGAGCAGGATTATTAATGCTGTGATACGGCTGGGTGTAATTTGTACACTGTATAGCTCGCTGCTTTTAAATGCAGGGTTCCACTTCAGTAAAGACACTGGTAAGATATGCACTTTGCTGGAATGGGCCGGAAAACATCATTCCTTAAAGGGGAAGCAAACTCAAGTAAGCTATCAGAAGAAACGAAGCATACAGTTATAAGGAGGTTTTGCAGCATATGAGCATGACATGACATTACCAGTCTTTAGATGTAAGTAAGAGTATAACTACTCAATGACAGTAATAATATATTTTAAAAATGGGGATGAATTTAAACAGAATGATCATATTATAGTGTAAATTTATTTAAAAAAAAAAATAGCCCACATCTTTCTATGGGTTATGTGTGGTATTTGAGCACAGCTCTATGCACATTACTTGAGATGACTTACAATACTATACACCAGTGATTTTCAACCTTTTTTGAGCCGCGGCACATTTTTTATACTTAAAAAATCCCAGGACACACCACCAACCAAAATGGCACAAAATGACACTAAAACAGTACATATTATACATATAGTTAATAATATACACTTACCGGCCACTTTATTAGGTACACCTGTCCAACTGCACGTTACCACTTAATTTCTAATCAGCCAATCACATGGCGGCAACTCAGTGCATTTAGTCATGTAGACATGGTCAAGACAATCTCCTGCAGTTCAAACCGAGCATCAGTATGGGGAAGAAAGGTGATTTGAGTGCCTTTGAACGTGGCATGGTTGTTGGTGCCAGAAGGGCTGGTCTGAATATTTCAGAAACTGCTGATCTACTGGGATTTTCACGCACAACCATCTCTAGGGTTTACAGAGAAACATCCAGTGAGTGGCAGTTCTGTGGGCGGAAATGCCTTGTTGATGCCAGAGGTCAGAGGAGAATGGGCAGACTGGTTCGAGCTGATAGAAAGGCAACAGTGACTCAAATAGCCAACCATTACAACCAAGGTAGGCAGAAGAGCATCTCTGAACGCACAGTATGTCGAACTTTGAGGCAGATGGGCTACAGCAGCAGAAGACCACACCGGGTGCCACTCCTTTCAGCTAAGAACAGGAAACTGAGGCTACAATTTGCACAAGCTCATCGAAATTGGACAGTAGAAGATTGGAAAAACGTTGCCTGGTCTGATGAGTCTCGATTTCTGCTTGAACATGACAATGAGTTCACTGTACTCAAATGGCCTCCACAGTCACCAGATCTCAATCCAATAGAGCATCTTTGGGATGTGGTGGAACGGGAGATTCGTGGATGTGCAGCCGACAAATCTGCGGCAACCTTGTGATGCCATCATGTCAATATGGACCAAAATCTCTGAGGGATGCTTCCAGCACCTTGTTGAATCTATGCCACGAAGAATTGAGGCAGTTCTGAAGGCAAAAGGGGGTCCAACCCGTTACCAGCATGGTGTACCTAATAAAGTGGCCGGTGAGTGTAGATTCTAAATGTATTTATACTTCTCCCCCCTGTGCTTCTCTCCTGTACTTCTCTCCACCATACTTCTCCCCCCTACTTCTCTCTCATGCTTCTCTCCACCATACTTCTCCCCCCTGCTTCTCTCCTGTGCTTCTCTCCCACATGCTTTTCTCCTGTACTTCTCTCCCCCATGCTTCTCTCCTGTGCTTCTCTCCACCATACTTCTCTCCCCCCTGCTTCTCTCCACCATACTTCCCCCCCTACTTCTCTCCTGTGCTTCTCCCCACCATACTTCTCCCCCCTGCTTCTCTCCTGTGCTTCTCTCCCCCATGCTTCTCTCCTGTGCTTCTCTCCCCATGCTTCTTTCCTGTGCTTCTCTCCACCATACTTCTCTCCCCCCTGCTTCTCTCCACCAAACTTCTCTCCGCCCTGCTTCTCTCCACTGTTTCTCTCCCCCATCCCCATGTTTCTCTCCCCCCTGCTTCTCTCCCCTGTTTCTCCCCCATCCACATGTTTCTCTCCCCCATCCCCAGGTTTCTCTCCCCCATGCTTCTCTCCCTGTCTCTCCCCCCCTATTTCTCCCCCATGCTTCTCTCCCCCATCCCCATGTTTCTCTCCCCCATCCCCAGGTTTCTCTCCCCCATTGTTTTCTCCTGTTTCTCTCCCCCATCCCCAGGTTTCTCCCCTGTTATACACAATGCCATTGACAGGAATGGTGCTGCTTTGGTAAGAAAGTAGTCATGTTTTTTTTTTTTACTCCCACACTGCCCCCTTTAAAATGGACCTGTCAAAAGTTGCTCATAGGTCCATAAAGAGGGTAAGGGGGGGGGGGGGGAGACTGTCAATACAGGAGGTTCTTGAAACTTAAAGCTGTGGTAATTCAGGGGAGCCAGGTGGTGTGTAGGTGGGCAAGATGTTATGTATCATTAAGGCACTTGTCATGGTGGCCAGGAGTGGTATGTGCCCACCCTGGGACCCAGGATATGCCAATACACCTGTAGGGAAGGTGTAGGTGCAAGTAACCACAGAGTCCCTGTTAGGCTCTAATAAGGTGTAAACTTTACTAAACGTCTTCTTAAAGGAACAGTGTACACTATAACAGTTCTTCTTTGCCAAAAGTGCAATACAGTAAATCACTTGATTTGACTGAGATCCCTTGAATGAGCTGGGTGCTTGAAATAATATTTGCTTAGTGCAGGTATACTGTAGAATAGACTTGGGATATACTTGAGGAGATAAGAGCAAAGTCTCTGGGTGCTTTAGATAATTTGACTTTAGTTGAAGTGGGTTACTTGAGGGAAGGGGGGACCTTTCCAGACCCTTGGGCTCTCACCTAGAGGGGCTCTAACAGGCATGACCTTCAGCCTTTTGCCACCTGTGGGCACTGAGTGACATGAGCTTAGGAACCTGGTCCCTCTTCTGGGTAAGCTAGTCATCGGGGACAAGGCCGGCCTTAGGGTAAATGGCGCCCTGTGCGAAACCTCTTTTTGGCGCCCCCCCCTTAAGGTAACATAAAGCTCCTTCAGCCTCCCATGCCTCCAGACAACACCCATCACCCGACACCCCCCCATACACACAACTACCCCCCAGCCATTCACACAACTACCATCCCCAGCCCCCCCAAACAACTAACACCCCAGCCCCCACCCAACTACAGCTCCCCAAACAACTACCACCCCTATCCCTCCCCCACACATCTATCTCTCCCACACAACCATCACCCCTGCCTCTCAGCTACTAGGGAAGAAATGGATGCATGGTTTCGGCCACATGCATTGTCTGAATCTTTTTTTCTACATGGTTTTTAACTGCTTAAAATATAAACAAGGTTGCAATTAAATTCTGCATACCAGCCCTGAACAATACCACCATACTGTGGCTGGATAACACCAACGTAGCAGACCTGAACTATACCGCCATACTATGACTGGATAACACCACCATACCAGACCTGATACCAACATACTGTGACTGGATAACACCGCCATACCAGACCTGACCAATACCACAATACTGTGACTGGATAACACCGCCATACCAGACCTGATACCAACATACTGTGACTGCATAACACCGCCATACCAGACCTGATACCAACATACTGTGACTGGATAACACCTCCATACCAGACTTGATACCATCATACTGTGACTGGATAACTGCACCATACCGGACCTGATACCGCCATACTGTGACTGGATAACACCGTCCTACCGGACCTGAACAATACCACCATACCAAGACTGAATAACACCGCCATACCAGACCTGCTTGCCTACCTACCAGTCTGCTACTGCATGTACTAATATATATATATATATATATATATATATATATATTGTAGGGATCTTCCCGGGGGATGGTGTGTTTGGACACAGTTCACAGCAGACTTGGACTTGTAAAATAACAGCTTGGCGTTTATTTGCAGCATAAACAGTCCATAACAGAAATATAGCAACACTGTGCTTTAAGAACAAAACAAAAAGGTCTTGCCCGTCTGGGCACTAACTAAACAAAGCAGGTTACCTCTCTGACACTTCAGTCGGCAGTATTGCGGGGTGTGAACAGGCCCCAGCAGCGGCTGTCTTCCTAGCTCTCACCAAACAGCATGCAGGCTGTTCACTCCTGGCTGAGAGAGAGACCTGTACACTGAGCACCTTTTGCCTTCTCAGGCTGATTGGGATCAGAGCTCACCTGATCCCAAAACCCACACTGGATCGAGGGGGAGGGAATGGCAAGTCCCACTACCAAAACCTACCTGCCATTCCATGTAAGTCCAGGCCCGGCAATAATAAATAATAGCTCAGCAGCATAACACTGCTGCGCACAGATGCCTCCTGGACTCACCATCTCACACTATGTATCAACCTGGGTGAGATGTACATCCCCTCGAGCACTTTACCAGTGACATGTCCACATATCCCCCCCCTCTTCTTCAGACCGGAGGGCTGAGCATTTTGTCCCCACAGACAGTGTACCGTAGATAGGGCGTCAGCATTTGCCTGTAATTTCCCCGGCCTGTGTTCCACAGTGAAATTAAAGTTTTGGAGGGAAAGAAACCACCTAGTCACCCTTGCATTTTTCTCCTTGTTTAATTTCATCCATGTTAGGGGGGCATGGTCTGTCACTAACTTAAACCTCCTGCCTAGTAAGTAATACTTCAGGGACTCTAGGGCCCACTTCACTGCCAGACATTCTCGCTCAACTATGGCGTAGTTTTTCTCAGCCGGGGATAGTTTCCTGCTTAAGTACATCACCGGGTGCTCCTCGCCATTCACGACCTGTGAGAGGACGGCACCTAACCCTGTGTTAGAGGCATCTGTCTGTACTAGAAACTCTCGCCTAAAGTCAGGGGTAACTAGCACAGGCTGTTGGCACAAGGCAGACTTAAGGCTTTGAAAAGCTTTCTCAGCCTCTGGAGTCCATGTCACCATTGCGGACTTCGCACCCTTTGTCAGGTCAGTTAGTGGGGCTGCAACTGAAGCAAAATTCGGCACAAACCTTCGGTAATAGCCCGTAATACCCAGGAAAGCTCTGACCTGTTTCTTTGTGAGGGGTTGAGGCCAATTCTGTATTGCCTCAATTTTATTTAGTTGTGGTTTCACTAACCCCCTCCCAATAATGTAGCCCAAGTATTTGGCCTCCTCTAAGGCTAGTGCACACTTCTCTGCATTGATGGTTAACCCCGCATCACTTATGGCATCTAACACCGCCTGGACCTTACAGAGGTGACTTTCCCAATCCGGACTAAAAATGACCACATCATCGAGGTAGGCAGCGGAGTAATCACGATGTGGTCGCAGAATCAAGTCCATCAACCTCTGAAAAGTGGCAGGGGCTCCATGTAACCCGAATGGCATCACTACGTATTGGAAGAGCCCATCAGGGGTGGAGAATGCAGTCTTCTCTCTAGCCTTAGGAGTGAGTGGGATCTGCCAGTAGCCCTTAGTGAGATCGAGGGTAGTTATGTACCTGGCATTACCCATCATTTCTATCAACTCATCTACCCTGGGCATGGGGTAGGCATCGAACTTGGAGATCTCATTTAACTTTCTAAAGTCATTACAGAACCTCCAAGTTCCATTGGGCTTTGGGATTAACACAATCGGGCTGGACCACTCGCTCTGGGACACCTCAATGACTCCTAGGTCAAGCATACGTTTTACCTCGGATGATACCGCCTCCCTCCGTGCTTCTGGTATCCTATAGGGCTTCAGGTTTACTCTGCTTCTAGGCTCAGTTTCAATATGATGACTAATGAGATGCGTACGCCCTGGTAGGTCAGAAAACTTGTCTTTATTTCTCTGCAGGAACTCCTTAGCTTCCTGCTTCTGGGATACTGATAGGGTGTCACCAATCCTGACCGGAGGGATTGGTGGTGACAGATGACCAACAGGCTTTGTCGCCACCAAGGATTCCCTGTCTTTCCAGGGCTTGATCAAGTTTATGTGATAAACTTGGAAAGGCTTCCTTCTACCTGGTTGGTGTACCTTGTAGTTGACCTCACTGATCTTCTCTACAATTTCATAGGGACCCTGCCATTTTGCTAAGAATTTGCTTTCTACCGTGGGAACAAGTATGAGTACCCGGTCACCTGGGCTAAATGTCCTGATTCTTGCAGAACGATTGTAAATTCTGCTTTGGCCCTCTTGCGCCCTCTGGAGGTGTTCCCTTACTAGGGGCATTACAGTGGCTATACGGTCCTGCATTTGTGCTACATGCTCTATAACACTCTTGTATGGGGTGGACTCACTTTCCCATGTCTCTTTCGCTATATCCAACAAACCCCTAGGGTGACGACCATAGACTAATTCGAAGGGAGAGAACCCTGTGGACGCTTGGGGTACTTCCCTAATAGAAAACATCAGGTAAGGTAGTAAGTGATCCCAATCACGACCATCCTTTTCCACCACTTTTTTTAACATATGTTTCAGGGTTTTATTAAACCTCTCCACTAACCCGTCTGTCTGTGGGTGATATACAGAGGTACGTAGGTGTGAGATTTTAAACAGTTTGCATAGCTCTTTCATTACCTTTGACACAAATGGGGTACCTTGGTCGGTCAAGATTTCCTTGGGGATCCCCACCCTGGAAAACATATAAAACAATTCCCGTGCAATTGTTTTAGAGGCAGTGTTTCTTAGGGGTACAGCCTCAGGATAGCGGGTCGCGTAGTCCAACACCACTAGAATGTACTGGTGTCCCCTAGCCGACTTTACAATGGGACCCACCAAGTCCATTGCGATCCGGTCAAAAGGTACCTCTATGATGGGGAGTGGGACCAAAGGACTGCGAAAATGCGACACTGGAGCGCTAAGCTGACATGTGGGGCACGACTCACAGTATTTTTTTATGTCAGCATAAATCGCAGGCCAATAAAACCTCTGGAGGACTCTCTCCTGTGTTTTATCTGTCCCCAAGTGGCCCCCAAGGACATGATTATGGGCCATGTCGACTACCTGACGCCGGTACGACTTAGGCACCAGAAGCTGTTCCACCACCTCATCATTAATCTTAGTGACTCTATAGAAGAGATCATTAGTCATAGAAAAATGTGGAAATTTTTTCTCAGCTTCTGGTTCCTGAGGTACCCCATTCATAACAGTGACCTGCTCTCTCGCATTTTTGAGAGTGGGGTCCTGTAATTGTGCAGTACCAAAATTATCCCTAGACACCTCTAAGTCTGGAACATTTTGCGCAGTGGGAGGAGCCTCTTCCTCACCAGCCAGGACCTGCAAAGGAAAAGCATCATTTTCATTCTGTACATTTTTATCATTTACCGTGGGTAATGCAATAGACTTAGGGGTCTCCTCACTCCTTTCAGGGGATTGTTGTTTTCCCCATAGAGCCCAGAACAATGGAAAATCACGCCCCAATATCACATTATGCATAAGATTTTTAACCACACCCACTTCATATTGTACAGCGCCTAGTTCAGTCCCGACATTAGCCAGTACTATAGGGTAAACCTTTGTATCACCATGTATGCATACCACACTCATATGTCTTGCTGGCACAAAGTCCCCAGTCACCAGACTGGCATGCACCAGGGTGACAAGGCTTCCTGAGTCCAGCAACGCCTTAACAGGAAAGTCATTTACAGTAATGTTGCAGACTTGTGGTTCAGTCTCTAGTCCAGTGACTGCAACAAAAGACGGCTCCGCAAATAGCGACTGACGCCGGCTAGCGTCACACTCCATGGGCTCAGTGGTAAGAGGGCAATGGGCAGACATATGTCCCGTCTCATGGCATCTCCAGCACTGGATAGGGCCTGGTCTCCTTGGCAGGGAGTCCTTCTTAGGGCCACTTAGCCACCGGGGACCACCACCAGTCTTTTGCCCCTGAGACACCTCCTGAGCGCTCTTCCCTCTATCAGCACCCCTCCACACTCCCCCAATAGATGGAAGTCTCTTACCAGCTGACGGCACAGGTCTGGCACTCCGGGGAGGTGACGGTGCTGCAGGAACATCACGGAGGTAGTCCTCGGTCGTCTGGAACCTCTCCACAAGGCTGACAAGTTCGTCGGCACTCTTAGGGTCGCCTTGTCCCACCAAGCGTTGCAGATCAGCAGGAAGTGCGCGGAGGTAGCGATCCATCACGACCCTCTCTAGGATCTGGGCAGGAGTAGAGGTGTCTGGCTCCAACCACTTTCTTGCCAGATGAATCAGATCATACATCTGGGACCTCGCTGACTTGTCCAGACTGTAGCTCCAGTTACGGACCCTCCGGGCACGGACAGCTGCAGTAACTCCTAGTCGGGCGAGTATCTCTGCTCTTAGCCGAGGATAGTCCTTGACCTCTTGCTCACTGAGGTCATAGTAGGCCTTTTGAGGTTCGCCTGTTAAATAGGGAGCAATGACCTCTGCCCACTCAGTGGAGGGTAACTTTTCTCGCTCAGCCACACGCTCAAAAACAGTTAAATAGGCCTCAACATCGTCATCAGCAGTCATCTTTTGCAGCGCACGCTGCACAGCTCTTCTCACAGACAAAGTCTCTGGTGCGGCTGCTGCCACCAGCTGGGGATTAGCACCTGCAGACGCCTCTTGCTTCGCTATCAGGTGCTCAATAAGTCTCTGTTGTTGAGCCATCGCTTGTTCATGGCGCAGGTTAGCATCTGTTAGAGCCTGTTGTTGCAGCCTATTAGCCTGCTCATGGCGAAGGTTAGCGGCCTCCTGATCCTGTTTAGCGGCTGCCTGAGCCTGTTGTTGTGCGGCCAATGCCTGTTGCTGTTGCAGACTCACTTGCATTAACTGCTTCATCATCTCCTCCATGTTGCTTGACTGTTTTTGGAGTGAAGCAGCAGCCTTCACCCAGGACATAAGCAGCTGTAGCCAAGTCGATGCACACCGTTGCTCCTAGCAACCGATTTGCCCGCTCCGCAGCACCAATTGTAGGGATCTTCCCGGGGGATGGTGTGTTTGGACACAGTTCACAGCAGACTTGGACTTGTAAAATAACAGCTTGGCGTTTATTTGCAGCATAAACAGTCCATAACAGAAATATAGCAACACTGTGCTTTAAGAACAAAACAAAAAGGTCTTGCCCGTCTGGGCACTAACTAAACAAAGCAGGTTACCTCTCTGACACTTCAGTCGGCAGTATTGCGGGGTGTGAACAGGCCCCAGCAGCGGCTGTCTTCCTAGCTCTCACCAAACAGCATGCAGGCTGTTCACTCCTGGCTGAGAGAGAGACCTGTACACTGAGCACCTTTTGCCTTCTCAGGCTGATTGGGATCAGAGCTCACCTGATCCCAAAACCCACACTGGATCGAGGGGGAGGGAATGGCAAGTCCCACTACCAAAACCTACCTGCCATTCCATGTAAGTCCAGGCCCGGCAATAATAAATAATAGCTCAGCAGCATAACACTGCTGCGCACAGATGCCTCCTGGACTCACCATCTCACACTATGTATCAACCTGGGTGAGATGTACATCCCCTCGAGCACTTTACCAGTGACATGTCCACAATATATATATATATATATATATATACACACACACACACACACACACACACATACAGCCTGATACTGCATAGAATATATATCCAGTCTGGCACTGCAAGGTAAAATGGGACAATTCTAATAATTCTAACACTGTATGAGGGGTGACTATTATGGGTAAGGAGGAGTTTGTTTAGTCCTACAGGAGCTGCAGAGGACAGCTTTCTATATAGACTGTGTGGGACTACAACTCCCAGTGTGATCTGTCTGTGTGTTTGAGGGGGGGGGGGGGGCACAGACAGCAGACAGACCACATAAGAGTTTGTAGTCCTATAATGTCAAAGCTCCTGTAGAAATAAAAAAAACACACACTTATGCTTCTTTGTAAGCTAGCAGCCAGAATATCCCCTCCCCCACACTATCAGTGCTAGTGTGTACTTACAGGAGGAAGGAGCTGTCACTGTCTCTCTGCAGGTCCTGGTGGGAGAGAGCTGGAGGTCAGAGGTCATCCAACCTGGCAGGATGCTCCTCCGTACAGGCAGCTGACAGGCCAGACAGCAGAGCGTCCTCTAGCTGTAGCAGGAGGAGAGGAGGCTCCAGGCAGTGACAGAGGGAAAGGGGGCAGCCATGCTTTACCCCCTCTTTTTCTCTCTCTGCACACTCTGATGCCGCCCCCTGCTGGTGGGTGTTCCCCGGCATTTCCACAAAAATCCGTTCTCCCCTGGCTAGCTAGTGTCAGGACAAACGTCCCCCAGTCCCCCCTTGATGAGCCAGACCCCCACCGAGAGTTCTCTTACCTGAGCGCCGGGGCATGACTGCACCCAGACCGCACGTCCCCTTACTGATTGGCTGGACGTGCAGTCCGGGTGACGTCATGCTCCAGCGCCGCGCAGGGGAGGAGAGAAGCTGAGTGCTGCGGGAGGAGGGCGGCCAGGGGAGCTGCGGCAGAGAGATGCACTGCACATCTAACTACAAATAGAAGTTAGATGTGCTGTGTTTCCGGGGGAGGGGGTGCTCTGGCAGAAACACAGCGCATCTAACTTCTATTTGTAGTTCGATATGCAGAGCAGCCCTCTGCCTGCCGGAGCGCCCCCTAGCTGGCTGGGAGTGAGGTGCAAGTGCACAGGTCGCACACCCCAAAGGCGGGCCCTGATCGGGGAGACCCCTAGCACTTACAGCAGAGTTCTTGGCTTTAAAAGCACTTATCCGACTGCTGACTTTTGAAGTATCTCCTGTAGACTCCTTGCAGGGTTTTGTAGAGAACAATAATAGCCCCTCAGTGTAAAATAGGTTTTCCTCTGTCTCTGGTAGCCCGCTGAGTGTTTTCTAGCCAGACATTGCTAGCTCTGGAACTCTTTTCTAAGAAATACTAACTACCTCACTCACTGGAATCCTTACTAGCCTATTCTCCAACTACTAAACTGGTTTTACCTCATCACTTAGGGAGCTCTGTGATTGTAGGAAACACCATGTGACACAAAATAAGGCATTTCATAGGCTGTAAGCTCGAGGAGGGCTCTGCATGAGGTATCCTCGACAGGAATTGTTCTTAGTCAAACAAACCATCAGTTATCATTGGATAAAACATACAGTCAATCAAAGAAATAGTTAACCTTATGTTAGGAAACTCTTTCAGCTGTGCCATACAGTACATAAGATATTGTGAGACACCTAGTGGTGGGAGTGCAGAATACACCTTTACAATCGGCAGAACAATTTAATAGCAAATTCGTGCTGAACTATATATAACAGAACAGCAATGGCACACCTGTTCTGGGACATTGCAAAGCCATCTTCTGAGGGGAAATGTCATGGGTAGTGAACTCTATGTACATCCCAACGATCCAGAACATGATCATATTGGGTTCACTTGAGTCTGTTTATGCCTGTTAGCATAGAAAACCAGACAAAGTAATAAATAAAGATGAATTAATGAGCGCTCATCCTGTCTCCCTTCCACACAAGCTTGCGGCTCCCCGAATGGATTCCTGTGGCTACCACAAGACTAAATATGTGATGCAAGCAGCTTTTATTAGAAGCATTTATGAGATCATTATTCACTGGCAAGCCGTGAGCAGTTATCACACTCCATTTATTGCTACTGTCCCTACGTGTATTGCAAGCCCCATAATCACCACAATGATCATATAATGCCTGAACTGAGTGAGAATAACTCACTGCTTTTACGGGACGGTGTATGTGTCTCTCTGCACTGACACTTTTCATTTGTGGTTTTTACATTGTTGCGGTTTTTATGTCTGCATTAATATGATACATTTTACTGACGCTCCAAAGCAGCATTTTCAGATAATGAGCGAGCTGTGTGGCGCGCTGATGAAGAGCAGTCCCCACACGCTGTTAGCTTATCTTTCTTCTCTGAAGGAACGAAATGTTTACATTACCAAATATTAATGTCAGGACTCTCCAAGTGTGTGAAGGTGGTCACAATTTGATGCTCAGGGGGCTAACCCAGTGTCTACCCCTTTAAGTTTATCTACTGTATGTTATATAGGTTTCACTGTATGGAATTAAGAATTTTAAATTTAAGGTGGTTTTCCACCTTAAAGAACTGGTGCTATGGGAATGTTAAAGAAGTTGCCTCTTAGGCATAGAGTCATCTTACATGGGGTCACTATGTTAGAGCCACTAACATTTTGTATCTTGTAATACTTCATGTCTCATAATGTCACCCAATCCATTATGATGAACCGATTCGTTGGCTGGTTCCATCTGACAAATTAACTTTTTGTGTTAAGTCAACTTTGCTCTCTTCGCAGTGTACAGTTACTATTACCGACATTTGCAGAATTTATCTTTTTTTCTCTTCCATCCCCACCTTCCAACGTATATTCTGGGTGGTGCCCACATTGACTAGGACTTTTTAACTTCCTGAGTTATGTAGCTATTGTATGTATGCAGCTACTAATGGCCACAAGATATCAGGTCCACTAACCACCAGTAAGAAGAGAAAGCTGAGAAAGTGTAAACAGTAGTCACTTTAAAAACTTTTGACATGTAGTAGAGACACATCAATAGTTTGGACCAATCGGGGCTGAGTGTTCAGACCTTGTTCGAGTACTAGAAAGTGGGAGAAGTGCATGCTAAAGGTGTTCTCTCCCAGCTTTGTACCACATGACTAAGATGGACTCCAAATGTAAATCTATAGGGCCATTGTGTTGCACATACAGAGGGCAGGTGATGATGTTCCCTGATACAGTATGTTATTCTCTCCATCATTTTCTGGTGTTTGCTCAGGGTCTGATCACTCAGACCCAGACTGATCAAAACTTTGGCATGTCTCTATGACTTGTCAAAAGTTTTTAAAAGTTTCCCGGCATGAGCCCTCTCTGCAGCCCACGGTCCCCGGTTGCTATGTGTAGCCAGAGACCATTATAATAAAGCACTGATCTGATGGATCTGTGCTCTGTTATATACACAGCATTGATCTCAATGGGAGATTAGTGCTGTGTATATAGAAGTCCCCCAGGGGGCTTCAAATTACTGTATGTGGAAAAAGAATAAAGTGTTTTTATTAATAAATAATCCCGCGTTTGGTATCGCCGCGTGCGTAATCACCCGAAATATAAATTTATTTAATTCATTACCCCTCACGGTAAATTGTGTAAGAAAAGAAAGAAACGTTTATTTTCTGAAAAAGGTTTTATTTTTTTTACGAGGCATCAATTAATATAAAAGTTATACATGTTACATATCGTTTTAATCATAACGACTTGAGGAACATATATAACATGTCAGTTTTTCCATAGGACACAAGGTGCAAAAACGAAGCCCCCCCCCCCCCCCAAAGAAAAAGAATTGTGTTTTTTTTTGTTTTTTTTTTTTTTTTTTTTCATTTCACCGCGCATATAATTTTTTCCTGGTTTGGCAGCATATTTTATGCAAAAATTCAGGCTGTCACTGCAAAGTACAATTAGTGACGCAAGAAATAAGGGCTCATGTGGGTCAGTAGGTGTAAAAATGCAACTACTATGGCCTTATATACACAAGGAGGAAAAAACGAAAACGCAAAAACGAAAATTAGCCCGGTCCTTAAGGGGTTAAAGGGACTTTAAAGTGTCACTGTCGTTATAACTTTGAAAATCATAATTAACAGTACACGTTAATATACATTCATTAATTTTTTTTTTATTGTTATCATGCTGTAAAACAAAGCTGAACTCCTGAAGGCAGATTTTCTGGTGGTTGAAAAAAACACAGGAATTTCTGTTTTCTGACTCTTTGAGAAAAAAAAAAATCAGAAAACAGGAAGTGCAGTGTTTTCCATGATAAAAAAAATAAAAAAAATAATGAATGTAGATTGCAAACTTGCTTTATATCACATCTACTTTTGGTTTAGATTTTGAAAGTTATAACGACAGGTACACTTTAAGATTATAGAGACTCAGAGCTGCATACGCAAAATCATATAAAGACATATCACATAAACATATTGGTAAACATATGAAATATTTGATTTGGAATACAGTGATATTACCAGTTACTGATGAGTTTTACCAATGGATTGTATTGGAGACAGACACGAAAAAGGTATCCGTATTTTAATAATTTTCTTTCATGGGTGTTTTCCATCTGCAAAACAAATTAAAGTAACGCATGCCATGTTTAAAAAGAAATAGGATTAAAAAACACAGCCGTTTGAATAGCCTATAGAGTTAAAAGAAAAGCATATATATATTTTTTTATCAAGACAATTTACAAAGATGCTTCATTAGTTTCATAAATATTTTAGTTTAAGGCCCTATTACACGGAACGATTATCATCCGTATTTGGCCAATATTGGCCGTTTCAGCAGATGATCATTCTGTGTAATAGAAGGCAACGATCAGCCGACATGACCGATGTCGGCTGATTGTTGCAGTCATTTGTCTTTCAACATTGTTGAAAGACAAATGACTCATACAGCAGCGATCTGCTGCCATTGCTCCGTGGAATAGGAGCGGCGGCAGCAGACCACTGCTATATGCTTTGGGTTTCCCAGACAATCTAGCAATCACCCGGGCCCCCCCCCCCCCAGCTCCCCGCGGCTCTCACCCGCTTGCTGCTGCCACGTGTAAAAGGTGATAAAAGGTGAAAAAAAAAAAAAAAAAAAAGCGGGTTTAGCAAAAAGTTACAAAAGTAACAAAAATAAATCTTCCTGAATCCTCCTACAGCGGTTGCCTTTTTACAGTTGTAAAATTGAGGTATGGACAATATTTTATATGTGTGTTTTTTCTATTCCATTTATGTATTATTATTTTTTTTTTAAGTCTTTTTCTTAAAAGACCTGAAACCACAGGCGACCAAAGATTAATAAATTTTGTTTACAAGAAGAGCTTGCTTTATTCCTTCACCAGGTAACGTCTCTGCGTTCAGTTCGGTTCTTGTGCTGTTTGTTCAGAGCATATTATGTCTTTGCATCGAGATGAAATGTCCGCACGCAGCCTAAGCCATCCTCTCGCCGTGGACTTCTGTACGCTATACATAAATTATTTACTGTGAATTACCGAGGGGGAAAAACACTCTGAAATAAAATAACTTCTTGACGCAGGCGTAATACTTCTTCTGAATGCAGAAAGTGTTTATGAGAAGCAAAAATGCTCAATAAGAGTCCAAAATGGAAAAGGAATTCATAAAGCCAGAGACATTTTTTCGTTACAAAGTTTGTTCGGGGAGTGTTGCCATGGAAATTTCCACGGCAACTGTTTCAGGGTTGGAGAAATCTTTTGTATAAGTGCTTGCTAATATGTGCCTTGTTTATCTGTGGGTCCTGGGAGTAATTTGGTTACGGCTTGTAATAATATTGACATTGCCTTCCAATATCAAAGCTCTGGAGCAATGAGAGTCGGGATGACATAATTAAAGGGAGGATGGCTGCTAATGGCGCTATCCTGCAGTAATGAAAGCCTTGGCTGCATGCGTCTGGTGGATCGCTTAGTGCCTTGTAATAATCCTGGGATATCTGTGGATATGATGCATGGACATAGAGAACACAAGGTTTCTTCTACGCTTTCATTGTAGTGGATGGCTGACCATGGCTTGCCTAGGGGAAAAATGCAGCGACTAGGGTAATGAAAGGTTGAATATAAAGAGGCCGGGCTGGCTGCAAGTTTGTAGACAAATTATTGAGTGGAAATTTTCCTTTTC